>NC_071540.1:900000-985000 GCF_026979565.1 Vidua chalybeata
TTCTGCAGAGAAAGTTCAGCTACTCTGAGGACTAATTACAATTTTCAGGCTGAAAAGAAGTTTATGTTACTTTCAGTAAACAGCTTTTCATTCTTTAGGGATCACATATCATTACAGTGCTACATCTAAAGGTTAAAATCCAAGCACGCTGCTGGAAAGTTTAAGTGGTGTCCTGAAAAGCCACTGTCATTATTTATAATGGCTGCCCCAGCTGCAAAGGGTGGTGGATGGCACAAATTAAATGTTTGCTGAGAGAAAAACCTTCTGAGATGAAAACAAAGCAAACAACAAACTACAGATAGTTAGCCAAGAATTATTGAGTGTGCCCAGGACTGAGGCTGGAAGGCTCGTACCCCTCGCTCTACAGATTGCCCACAAGTTGGAGATTTCTGTTTCTGAGGAATGCCCAGGTATAACCCCTTCATGCCATGTAAGCAAGACGCTTTCTGCCAGCTCTGCCTCTTGATTTCCTTTGGGGTGCACATTTAATTGCCTCATTAGTGACCATTTGTAGCTGCATCCTTTGCAATTGCTCTCGTATCCAGCACGCTTCAGAGCCTGCTGCAGGAACAGCAGCAAAGCTGGGCAAGCATAGGGACCTGCTGGGGAGCAGCAGCAAAGGGCTGATCTCCTCCAGGGAAGGCATCACAGGGACTCATTTGTGGGCTGGGCGATGATATGTGGTGCAACTAAACAGAAACGGTCAAGGACTGCAGTTATTGTGCTACACAGAGATGAAATTCACCAATCATCTCATCTTTACTTGCAAAATGAAGTAAAACGGACTCATCTTCAACAGTTTCACACCAATGGAGGCAAAAGAAATCCCAAAGCCAAAAAAAGACCCAATTTTTCTCTATTGTCCTCTAGTTCTTTAACTCTTCTGGAAATGAAAGAGAAAATGATGATCTGGAGTATATTCAGACACTGAAGAGCAATCCAATCCCAACTGGGTTGAACTTCAGCTTCTATTAGTTCCATAGAGAGAGCAATCGATTTAAATACCTCTCCACCTCGAACAAATGCATTGAAGAGATAATTTATGTGATAACTGTTCCCCTATCTGAGGGATGTATTCCTAAAAGAGGTATTTAAAACAAACTAAACACCCCCACACCAAACAGAAGCATGGGGAGTATGGGAAAAAACAATTCTAATTAATTCCCTTAACATTCTGCTCCAATCTCTCTTTTCCTTATTATCTGCTTAACATTTAAGCATCCTTAAAGCACCTTAAGACTTCTCTGTTTTAGCAACAGGCTCTTTAGACATTGGGAAATGTTCCGGGGAAACCTCAAGTGTGTTTTGACACACACTGAGCCAGATAAAATGATTCTGCCACTTGTTTACAGCACAAGTGACAATATTATTTCAGAGTCCTAGCAGAAGTGATAGACAACTGGTAGCCTCGGGGGAGCTCACAGACTTGCAGGCAGCACAGCATGTTGGCACCACCCTCCAAGCTGTGGACACGACTGTCACCTCCCTGATGGCTCCCAGCCACTGCAGGCTCCATTCAGGCCTCCCATCACTACTCCAAAGATATCCATGCTCTACTACTTTGAGCTACTCACCCTTTTTGGTGTATTTTTAACTCTTAAATCAGCCATATTATTTTTTATGCTCTGTTTACCGTTATCCCAGCATGGCAGGAGATTTGGGCTCATTCAGGCAGGGGGTTTGGGATGGTTTACATAAAAAAAACACAGAGTTACTGGAGCAACTCTCTGCAGGTTACTGGTGCCTCTCCAGAGAAACTTAACTCTTGCATTTCAGACTCACTTTGGGATTTGTGTGTGGTTTGAAAAGGGAAAATAAACCAAATCACTTTTGAACTTTTGAAGTTCCATTTGTACAGCCCAGCATCTCAGAATTTGAACAATGAAATAAATAATTAAAACATTTATATTTCCAAGCACAAAGGGAAAGCAAAGATCTAGAACCCCATTGGAAGGCCTCCAAGTCAAATATGAGAAAGAGCTATTCACAAAATAAGTATTATTCCTATAGTCTTGCAAAGTATTATAAATTGTTTCTTTCTGGAAATAGCAGCAGAGCATCGGGCAGAAGTAGAACAGCAATGCAATGACTCATGTCATTTTCTGCAGTGTTCATGACATTTCTGAGAATTCAGCTGCAGCTGAGGCCCTCAGTTCCACAAACACAAATTCCACAAATGCCAGTCTAACCTGAACCTCCTCACAGCAGGTGTGTCCCACCTGGAACACACATGAGATGCTGTGTAAAATAAGGACTTCTGAGCTCAGCTGGAAAAAACTTGAATTCCTAGAGTTTCTTTACTTTAAAAAGGAAAAACACCTTTTATAATTCCTAGAAACAAGAGCCATTTTTGTCTCGCACTAATCATTGTGAAAGGTGGCAATTTAAAATGCAAACATTAGAACACATTTCCATTCCTCCCCTGAAACGTGACAGAAGATAGCATTTGTTTTTCAGAGAGCTCACAGATGCACTTGACTATATTTTTCATAATTTTTAATTTCTTTCTTAAACAAAGAAGAAACATTCTCCCTCAACTTCTTGTTACGCAGACCCAGTGACACATTGATAACCAGAGCAATGCCAGTCCTTACTCCTGTGAGTGGGACACCTTTTCCCATCTGAAAACCACAGGTGGTTCTTTAGATCCCACAGGCAGGAGTGGATTTTCAAAGGGCTTTATTGGAGCACCTAAACCACGTTGGACAGATTTTGAAAATACTCAGCAACCAACAGCTCTTGTTTACAATACTTGACAGTTAATGAGCCTGGAGACATGATGAAAATATTTTGAAAATTTACCAGGTCCTTACATTTGGACCATTTTCTGTCCTTTGCACCAGGTGCCCTTGCCCTTGTGTCTCTTCATGCTGGTTTCCCCTTGGAAGCTTTTGCCATGAAACTTCTGTCAGCCTGGAGTCATCCTCGAGCCAAAGAGGAGGAATCCAGGCTCACATATTGCAGTTCTGTCACATCTCGGTGTTCTTTCACTCGTCGGTACCTCCCTGACACTTCACAGATATTCCCTGGCTGATATTCCCCAGGATGATCTCATGGACCTACCATGGAGCTAAAAGCTGATGTATTTCACAGATCATGTTTGGTGCCACTGCCCTTGGGCAGGGAACATGGACAGAAGAATTAATTCCTGTTGTGGGTTTGGTTTACAAGGAAGTTTTAGTGAGGCTGAGACATGAGTTGGGGCAAGGCAAAGGAGTATGAGAAGCAGGACAAGACCAGGTTAAAAGCTGTGGGATACTTACAGTTCAACCTTGCTGCAATAGGTCTTTATGAGAGACTATGCCCCAAATTACAATTATATTTGTATTTTCCTTTCCTTCCTGTGCTGCCCACATGTGCTCACTCATGCACCCAGCATTGACATGCTTTACAGGGACACAGCCATGGAAGGAAATAGAACTGAAGTTCATAAATTGAAAAATAACATAAATCTAAATGAAACCAATTCAGAAATCCAATGAGTAAAAGGAATTTCTGAGCTGGAAGGACCTATCTTTGCTAATACAGAGCTTCTGACCTGTGTCAGGAGGTGGGGTGTCAGATAAGGTGGGGAACAGGACAGGTTATGCTCTGTGGGTTGGAACAAAGATTTCAAACCACTACTACTAATGAGCTATTCACACTCTTGAGACACATTCATCATTTAACCATGACTTAGAAGGTAGATTATATTTAAATCACCTTTATCTTCACAGTAACTAAGGAAAAAAAATAGTTATTGTTTTTTTTTTTTTAATCACTGTTAGGTGCCACAAACAAAAGCAACACAATCACAACCAAATAATATATAAAATATTCTGGTTTAAACACACAAATTAAGAAAATATTTGGAGCTGTCAATAGAGAATTTAATCTGAAAATGCTTCAGATGTTTTCATCTTCTGCCTACTCCAAAACTATTGCATTCCAAGGAATTCTTTTCTTCAACACTTCTTAATGGTTAAAAACACAGTTTAGGAAATAAAAGTTTGTAAAAGAACTTTTAAAATTTTCAGAATGCAATTTTGAAACAGTGGCTAAAATTACACAGAACAGTGATTTTTAAAAATATTCTTTTCCCTCACTTATCTGTCATTCTGTAAGGAACAGGGACAAAAGGGGAAAGCCAAAAAATCAAAAGCATTAACCACTACATGCAGCATTCAGCTGATTAAGAACATAAGAAGCCCTCACCATTTTCTGAAACCTTTCCATTTTTTTTGTCTCTTTCATCCTTCAAAGCCAAATCCAGACTTCTCTGAGGTTAAAGCAATCCTGCCAAAACATCTCAAGCCAACTTTACTGAGGTATGTTTGGGAGCAGGAAGTGCTGCAGCGTTTCCAGTATTCTGAGTGTCTGGAACACACGTCCAGGCTGGAAACCCCATTTCAATGTGTGCAACAGGCAAGGAAGGCTTCAAATCCCACAGGATTTCTTTCCTGATGAGCCTTCTCAATGTATAACACATTCTCCCTGCTATATTTACAGCAGTAATACCAGAGACACAACAAGCAGCTTAAATGAATTGCTGCTGTTACTGTTAAAAACAAAGAGCATTCCATGTTACCCAACCCCAGCTACAGGAAAATCTTCCCTGTTCTGTGAGTCAAGTAACATTGTTTGATATATTTTCTATCCTTTAGTCATTAAGGTCATTAAGCACAGATCAAAGCTGGCTTCTAATTATTTTTTAAAACTCATAGCACTCAAGGGAAGAGTTGTTAAAGATCCCAAATGTCCCGAGCCAGCATTCCTGCTGCCACGCTGGGACCTCTCAGAGGAGGATTCACACCTTTTAACATTCCCTTTGTTGTCCTACCTTAGGACATTGTGACTGAAACTTGGTGTGCTATGGTTTGCCCCTGACCTAGGACACTGTACCACAGGGATCCATTCCAACCATGTCCAGGATGCAGCTGCAGCCTGGGCACGGCCCTTTCCCTCTCTCCTGGTGGTGCTGCAGCTTCCAGAAACATCACACATGCCAAGTTAACCTGTGTTCCACAGCTCCTTTATCTGCCAAAGGCATTGTTTGGGAGCAGACACTTGAAATTACAATGGACAGAACTAGTGAAAACAGATTGTCCTGGGGTTACACCAGTATTTAGACTGGAAAGAGAGAAAATTTCCAGTACAGGGTGAAAGATGTTTGAGCACCTAATACCAACACAACCTGCAGTTCAAATTCTCACCCAAGTTTGTTCCTGCCTATATTCAGAGATCCTTGTCCCACTTCCAATGCCCCAAGAAGGAAATTCATTCCAATAACTGGTCTGGCAGAGTTTAGCACCAGAACTCAGGAGCAGTGCTCAGAGAGGGGCAGGGAGGTGCAGGTGGAGCTGTGTCCATCCTCTCCTGGGGATCACAGGAGCTTCCCAGGGACACACAGGAGAGCAGCCCTGGCAAGTCCTGGAGATTCACACCTTCAGCCCAGGATGGTTGGGTTTGGAAGAGACAGAGATCATCCCATTCCACCCCTGCCACGGCAGGGACACCTTCTACTGTCCCAGGCTGCTCCAAGCCCCAATGTCCAACCTGGCCTTGGGCACTGCCAGGGATCCAGGGGCAGCCACAGCTGCTCTGGGCACCCTGTGCCAGGGCCTGCCCACCCTCCCAGGGAACAATTCCTAATTCCCAAGATCCCATCCAGCCCTGCCCTCTGGCACTGGGAGCCATTCCCCCTTGCTTGCCCTGTCATTAAGGTGGCACCAGCAACAAGTCAACAAGTTGGGTTTTCAGACCTTAGTGGAGAAAATGAGATTTTTTTTCAGATAAAATACTGTAAATTACCTGTACTGATGTGCAGAGAATCAATGCTTTTGCAATCATTATATTTCACATTTGTAGAAAATTGTGGATCTCTTCAGGAATTTCAATTTATTCTGGGGGATGACTCCAGTATCTGACTTGCCAAATTTTGCTGAAGTGTGTGTAAAATCTGACTTCTTCAGATTGTATCTGATATCCATAAAGATTGCACAAGAGCCTGCTTCCCCTTGTTAAGGGACTTAAACTCCCTGCTTTGTTATTTATTTCCCTATATTGGAAAAATCCAGTTTAAAAAAAAAAAAAAAAAAACACAGAAAAGAACATTTTACTACTTACTACTTACAGTGTAGAAAAATAACCTATTATTACAGAAAATACTCAGAATTTATTAATCTTCATTTTACATATTTACATGTTATTTCATCAAAATATTTGGTAAAAACTAATGCCAAATATTATAATAGGTGTAAAATGTATTGTGCTCATTTTTCCAGAAATTGTCAAGGTAAAATTAACTTGATTTGAAGGAAAATCTGGAATATCAATAATAGGGGCTGAAGACCAAGTCTAACAAAAATCCCTGAACACTGCAACATTGAATTCAACAGGTATAAAAGCAGAAGATCAAAACTACAAAACTGGCTTGGTTTTAATCCAGACTTAATTCAAAAATTGGCTTTGACCAAAAGTTATTTTTAATTTCTTCTGGCTAAACACAAAGCAAGATTTCCAGTTTCTCTAAGTACACATTTCAATATGACCATATGATAAAAAACAGTACCAAAATTATACTAAAACTTTATCAATATTTTGTGGCTTTATACAATTTTAAAGTTTTATTTTAAAATTTGCATCAATTCTGAAATATGTCTTTTTTTTGTTCTAGTCAAAATAAAACCAGCCTTCATCCCTCCATAAAAGGATTTTCAGTACCTTTCTCTCAGCTATAATCAACAGGTCCTACACTGAAATTCATTAAGATAATGTGTGTGTTTTAGTCAAATGGTTCTTCTTCCAAATAAAATTCCATAGAATTTTTAAACAGGTGAGGTTGCAACGTTGGCACAACCAGCGTGGATTTGCACTCACCCTGTGTGTCTACAACAGAGATTATGGAAAGATGAAATGAAATTTAAATTTAATAAGCAACCATGAAGAGAAGAATCTGTTTTTTCCTGATAAAGAAAGGCTACAATGAAAATTTAGAGTGGGCTATTAAATAAAAGGTTCTGCAGGATATTATGAAAAGCACAATGAGGATCACTGCTTTTCATTTTTGTAGCAGCACCTATTTTCTGCCCATGAATCTATTTAATGTATTTTAAGCAGATTAGAGGAGGTGATGGGCAGAAGCAAGACAAAAATTTATCAGCTGTTGAAATATTAGAAAAAAGTTGCAGGCCAAAGTGGTCATGAGGAAAGTAGAAGCAAAAATCTACTGCCCTTTTTAGAAAAATCTAAAGGTGTGCAGTTCTGCAAGGCACCTCTGGAAAGCCACAGGCTGCAGGGCAGGCAGGGTTTTCCACAGCTGGCTGAGGGTAAATGGGTTGGTCTCTGTCACCACTTTTCTGCCACAGGATGCAAAACAGCAAATTTCATTGGCAACATCCTGCTCTCCAAAATTGCCTGTTCCCTTCTAAACTCCTGCTCCCACGCAGTCACCAACAGCTCCGAGTGTGTCTTAGATGCAGGAAAACAGAGCTAACAGTGCCTATAAGTCAATAAATCATGGCATGCTAAAGCTGAGAAATTCTCCCTAAAATGCAGCAGAAATCCCTGGTGGGGGGAATCAAACAGTCTTTGGAGCGTGTCTGCTCATTCCCAGCCCTGCCACTCGTGCCAGCATCATTCCAAGGCAGACTTGTCTCCAGCTACTCAGCTTAACTTCCCTTAATAAATAAGATGTCCTAGAGCACAGGAATCTGCAGTTCCCAAAGGGGGAATAAAACATGGGGTGGAAGGGAAAGAAAAGATCAGTTTCATCCAACACATCTTCAAAGTCTCGTAACCTGGTTTCTATTTGCTAAAAATGGAAAGCTGAAGCTGCCTCTGAGACAGTTATAAAAGTATAATATATCAGTTTCCCTGAGCTCTCTTGTTCATTAAAGGTTGGGATTTTTTCCCTCCCTCTCCTCTAAGAAAACTGCCCTACTGCAAAGGGCATTAGAAATAAAGATTGTATTTCAGCTGAAGACAGAGTGAGTAAAAAAGCTTTCCTAATTATGTTGCTGATTACTTAAGCAGTCCTCCATTTGACAATACAATTATACCAAAGAGAGGAGAATATCTTCATTACACTGAAGAAAAGGAGAAAGTGTGGTTTTTCCAGCTTTGAAATGTATGGACTATGAGCCAGACATATAAAACTTGAACTCCAGAAGTCCAGATAAACTTCCTGAAAACACCAATTTTTCTCTTACACAAATATCTGTGCTACATAATTCATATTTTATGCTCTTTGTAGGAACTCCTTCACCTACAGGGACGAGCTAACCTCAAATTGGTGCAGTAACACTGGCTCTAGGCTTTGGTACTGGTTCCATTCCAGGGTCCACTCTAGCAGATTTCTATTTATATCCTGCAGAAGTCAGCAAAAAAGTCAATGATCCTGCCACATCTGGCTGTGCCAGAGGTGCAACATAGCTCAGCAGCCCAGAAACACTTCAGCAGCTTAAAAGCAAAGGAAAAGAAAACCCCAGATCAAGTCCCAGCTGTAAAATGTAACTCCATAAAAAGCTGCTATGCTAACACCAGGCTGGTAATGACTGCCATCCTGGTGATAAATCATCATCTTCTGACCTCTAACCTTCAAAATAATATTCATTCTTCAAGCACTCCTTGTCACCCTGTTTTGCAGATGGGTGACTCGGGCAGACGGAGTCAGCACCTCCCTTTGCTGCTGGCAGTGGAAAGCCCCAGCTGGTTCCAGTTCCATAACTCACTGGTTCATCTGGTAATGCAACACCAGGCTGGCTACAGCCAGGACACCCCTGATCATCCCCCACAATTCCCACTGTCTGGCTAGGTTTGGGTATGTTCCCTGGAACTGAGCACAAGACAAGAACAGGAATCCTTTGAGCATGGAAAATAGGGGAAACAGAATTCATCAACAGTTCAGCCCCAAACAGCAGTTTCCCCCAGCACTGAGGGTGCTGCTGTGCTGCAGGGAACAGCTCAGCTGCCAGTGCTCAGTGTCAAACCCCAGGCAGTGCCTCAGTGGCCTTCAGGAGTGGGGATTTTTTCTGGTTTCACAGCACATTAAGTTCCTATGTTTATACAGAATCTACGGACACAATTTCTTTCCAGCTGCCACCACAGCCAAGTTCAGAGCCCTCATCTCTGGCCCTGCACCCCACAGTCACCCCACCCTTCCTCGTGGAACTCCTCACTTTCAGCCATCTCATCACTCCATGTGATGCAAACAAAAAAGAGAGCTCAGATACTCCAAGGCCCCCTCGTCAGTGAATTCTGACTTAAAACCCTCATCAAAAACCAGCCACCAGATCACACCGTTCCCATCTTTAACTGCCATGTCCTTTCCACACCAACTCATTCAATTATTTTAAGATTAAAAGCACAACAATTAGCTGCCATTTAATGCTTTCAATTAATGCTATTTTATGAACAAAGGTATATGAGTAGTGGGACTGAGGTACAATTAAACTTGCTCATTACAGAGCACTGCAAGCTTGTTTACTGGAACTGTGTTAAGTAATCTTTTCTTTCTGCTTTAAAAATAAAAGACTCATTTGCATCACCCCCAACGGTCCAATTTCAAGCACAGTTTTTAAGGCTAAGGTTTTGAGGAAGAAAGCACACATTGCACTAATAGTCCTATGGCTCTGAGGATGCAAATAACAGGCACATTTTTTTGGTACCAGGGCAGGCATGTTTCTACCTTAATTGCCTCCAACAGGACAAATAACAATCTTAACTTCAGGAAAATATCATTCTGCACTTTTTTTCCTATGCATTGGGTCTATATTAGAGAACAAAAAGCTCAAATTTTAGTATCCAGACCTGAAAGCACTAAGTGCAAGTATCTCAAGCTCAACAGCCAAGAAAATTCACTTTGAGTTTCTCTCCATTCTCCAGCACCCCTTATCTATCCCTGGGACACTTTCTAAAAGAGGCAAAAATATATGAATATATACATAAATAAAAGATACATATAACACACATCACCATGTCAAAGAGGAAGGACAGGGTGTTTTATTTAAGAGATAAAAACTCCTTGACCAATATACCTGAGGGAGCTGCTTTCTTCATGGACAGACCTCCACAAGAGCCCACGTGCTTTCGTTACTCAGCTTGCTAAAGGGAAAGCTCAGTCCTGTCCCACACAGGTGACCCTCCAAACGCCAGCAGCTGCTCCCAGTCTGCTTTCCATGGTGAGGTGCAGGGGGTGGGAGCAGGGTATCTCTACTGATCTCACCTGGACTAAACTCAAAACCCAAGGTAACATCTCGTGCCAAAACCTTTCTACCTCGAAGCCTTCCAATAGTTAGAAGATTCAAACTACAAGTTCTCTTCAAGGCTGTTACCAGCCCAGATTGTGCAAGGAATTTCTTAGTTCTTGTGCAATACTCACATGTCACAAACCAACAGAGAACTACATATGGTCTCTCTACATGGAAATTGTATCTTTCACTAGCATCACAATCAATGCTCCATCCTTGGATGGAGTGGAAGGAAGAGGCAGACACTCTATCTCTTAAATCTAATTTATTTTAATGAAAAAAAAAAAAGATACACACATTTGAGAGATTAAAAGAAGTGTGGCTTTGTAGGCTTGTAGTTACTGTGTTCTGTGAAATGTGAAACCTGAGTTTCCAACTATATAATAAAAAGCTTTCTTGTACTCAGTGACCTCTACTGCAACAACCAGGGTACAACCAGGGTTGTATGGCAATCAGGTGTGGTAGAACCCTAGAAATTGCCTCCCAGGAAAACACCCTTGGGTTGCATCAGCACTGTCCTCCTCTTTACACATTTTGCTCTAATTCTGCACAGCAACAAAGCCTGGGGAGCTCTTCCCATGGAGAAACCTTCATTGCTGCAGTAGGAAGAAGAATTAAATGCAAATGTCCCATTCCACAGAGTGAAGACTGCAGCCAGTAGGATTTGACATAAAATCTGGTTGCAGCAGCATTTTCTAAGATGGCATGACCTGTTGGGTTGTGGGAGGATTTTTTGAAAGACATGGCTCTTCTAAAGAAATACAGATATTTATTTCATCATCCCCTCTGGTGCCTGAATCTCCCTTAGATTCATCTTAAATGTTGCCAGTTCAGCTCTGCATGTTCTGAGCCTGGCAGGAGCTCAGTGACTCCTTGTGGCTAGTTCTAAACAGCCTATTTGGATTAAATATTTGGAGTCCCTACCTACACATATCCATCCATTTGGGAAGCAAAAAAAAGGCTCCTAACTTGGAGAGATTTCTACCAGCAAGCCCAAGACTTTGGCCAGAACTGAGGGTGCCAACATCCATTATTCAGCTCAGTGCTTTGTCAGAAATCAATGTTACAGGGCTAGTCGGCACAAAGAACTGAAATCAATAGGATGGAATCTGCTCCTCTTCAGAGGACTGAACTCCAGTTAGTCTGAACTTCAGAACAGGCAGATTCTCAGTGAACAAGTACAAATAAATGCTGAAATCTCAGAAGACTGTTAAGGACACATTCTCCATCCCACTCTAATTGAGGAGCTGTGGAGCTGTAACTCTGGTCAGGACCCTGTGTAGGACTGAGGTAAATCCAGGATAATAACCTGAGCCTTTAAACTTCACTGTATGTCTATGGATAAAAATAGCTCCATGTTCATAAAGAAAACTTTATAAATGTGGAAAAAGCACTTCATGTTTTCCTTTCCACGTGTCAGGGTTATGTGTTTTGATGAACACAAACTAAGAGTGATCACCCAGATTGAGAGTAAAGGGAGAGGTGTGTTCCTTTCTGCTGTCTGCTCTCCATGGGCTGATCCCACAGGCTCAAAAGAGGGAGGGGAAACATTCGGGATGTTTGCAATGCTGTGCAACTCCTTCAGTACCCGCGGGCACAGCCCTGCCCCCGGTGTGTACAGATTAAATCTCATTTACTGTGGCAGGGCACCCTGCATGGACCGGCCTGACCCCAAGGAGCTGCCAGAATGAACCCATGGATGCAGCAGCCCCAGTCCTGCTTCCCAGTGCACAGCAGCTCATTTCAGCCTCCTCACTTCTAAGCCAGGCATTCTGCACAGGTGCTCTTCATCCGCTACTTCCCACGTTTTTACACTGGCATTTTATTGGTCAGTGCCTTAAGAATTTGTTCCAAGGATTTGGTTGGGGATAAGGATGATCTCACTTGCATTCAGTGGCATTCCTGTGCCCCCAGCCTGCCTTGGCATAAATCCCCCCTTGCTGCCCATCCTTTTGAGCCAACAAAGCAAGGAAATGGAATTCAATGGAAAACCTGATCAGATTATTCACTGAGCTCTTTCCAGCAGTGAGATAATGAGAGACTGGAAAGGAGCTGGAGCAGCCCTTATCTTCTGGGTATTTCAAAGGTGTTCCACAATTTCTCAGGCTTCAGATGCTTTTGATGTATTTTTCTGTACCATTTTGTAGTTTCTCGACTCCAAAACCTATACAGATATTATATAAAGCCCCTTTTACAATGTAATAAAACAACTGAAATTTTCATTTGCATGAACAAAAAGGTTTTGAAGTTTGTTTAGAGAAATCTAAAGTTTATAAGTAAAAAGTTTGCTGCTTCTGTACTTCTCTCTTTAGGGCTCAAGTTTGCAAATGGATTGCATAGACCTGCTCAGCTTTCAGCACGTACCACAAAGATTTAAAAAAATGGCATTGCTTATGAGACAGAACAGAAACGAATATTTGTGAGGTGAGGATTTACAGTGGCCTGTTTTCAAATGAAAAGGTTTTTGCTTTATTATTAAGTCTTTTAAATATTTAGATAGTTTTGTAGTAAAGATACAGAGCACATGAAATGCAAGGTAATGCTGCATGTGATTAAGATGGGACTTGGATTTCATTACAATGAGCTACACAATTTAGGTATTCCAACAAGAGCCCAACTCGACATATTTCACACAAACAACAATAACCTATTTCACTTTGTTTGTGAGCAGCTTGTTTGTGAGCAGCTTACAGCTGAACTGCATTGATCATTTTCAGTCATTAATTTAGTCTATTCCAAGCATATTTATTCCTACAAACATTTTCTTTCCCCTGGTAAGTTTTTTTATTCATAACAGAAGAAAAGTGATCTGAAGAAACACAGCTCACAGAGCCACATCCTGGTATGATAGTCAGCATCATGAATTTCAAATTACTTTCTGTGAGAGTTCACTGCTGGATAATAGAGCCAGAAACTCCACAAAAATCTCCTGCCAATCCATCATGTAGGGAATGTATTCAGAAACTTCAGATAGGGAGCAATAAAAAGCCTTAAGATAGGTGAAAAATTCTATCTCCTAACAACATACTGATGTTAACATAACAAAACCTGTTTTTCCTGGCAAGTCCGTGTAAACAAGCACTAAACCCATGTATTTTTCCAGGCAAATGCCCCATGGAGGTGTTGCCACTGCCAGGCTGTGCCAGGAGCCTCCCTTGTCACAGCAGCTCCCGCTCATGGGAGGCCAAGCAGAAGCCTCCACGCGGAATTCAGGCCTTTCCTTGGTCCTCCTCTTGGCTTTCGGTCTTCCAGCCCCGGGAAAAGAGGTGCTGGGAATCTTTGGTGGCTTTCAGGGAAGGAGTAGGAGGTGAGACAGGCGGGGTGACGGAGAAGGGCCGCTGTGGTGGCTGTTTTCTGAACCCCTGGCTGAGCTCTCTGGGCCTCTCCCCGGGCTCCCTGCAGGCCCGTTCCGGGGATCAGCACTGCCAGAGCCACCCAGGCTCGGGATTTCTCACTTCCTGCAGCGCTGTTGGACACTGGAGTGCTCAGGGAGAGGAATATTGCAGCTCTTGCCCAGCCCCATCCCCCAGCTGAGGGAAATCTGGTTCCCATTACAGCGGGCTCTAATCCCGGTGCATTCCTGGTTTGCAGAGTCGCCTCCTCCCATCTGAGTCTGAGGCTGGGACCAGGAAACTCCTCAGATGGCCCTGATCAGCCAAAAGCTCCCCTGTCAGCCTCAGCCCAGAGCTCCCCTGTCAGCGTTAACCCAAAGCTCCCCAGTCACCCTCAGCCCAGAGCTTCCCTGTCAGCCTCAGCCCAGAGCTCCCTGGTCACCCTCAGCCCAGAGCTCCCTGGTCACCCTCAGCCCAAAGCTCGCCTGTCACCCTCAGCCCAAAGCTCCTTGGTCACCCTCAGCCCAAAGCTCCCCAGTCACCCTCAGCCCAAAGCTCCCCAGTCACCCTCAGCCCAAAGCTCCCCTGTCAGCGTCAGCCCAAAGCTCCCCAGTCACCCTCAGCCCAAAGCTCCCCAGTCACCCTCAGCCCAAAGCTCCCCTGTCAGCGTCAGCCCAAAGCTCCCCAGTCACCCTCAGCCCAGAGCTTCCCTGTCACCCTCAGCCCAAAGCTCCCCAGTCACCCTCAGCCCAAAGGTCCCCTGTCACCCTCAGCCCAAAGCTCCCCAGTCACCCTCAGCCCAGAGCTTCCCTGTCACCCTCAGCCCAAAGCTCCCCAGTCACCCTCAGCCCAAAGCTCCTTGGTCACCCTCAGCCCAAAGCTCCCCAGTCACCCTCAGCCCAAAGCTCCTTGGTCACCCTCAGCCCAAAGCTCCCCGGTCAGCCTCAGCCCTGGTGTGTGAACCAGAGGCAGACTCTTGGACTGGGTGTTTCTTATTGCAGCTCACACCTGGTATTTGTTTAGCCCTGGAAGACACTGACTGGATTCCAGTGGAAGGAAAACACTTCTCCTTTGAAGGCCCTGGTGTAATTTATTTCACTATTTCTGGCTGCTTCCTGAGAAATGTGATCCGTGAGTGAAGGACTGAAATAAGCTTGCTCCATTTTATCTGGTTTTCCATTATGAAGTGTGGCACAGAAGCAGCAGGATTTCCAACTCGTTCTCCTGTCTGTGTGTCAGCCAGAAAAAGCCACGGCCCCCATGCAGATGGATCCGAGCAGCCCTGCCTTGGGGAGGCACTCAGGGGCTAGGAGTGTTCCCAAAATAGCTCAGGGAAGTTATTAATATCTGTAAATTATGCTCCTGTTTCCCTAACAGCAGCAGCTTCTCTTGAGGATCTCAACGAAGCTGCCAGCCTAAGAACTTTATGTGCCTGTTGCAGTGATCCCTTCCCAAAAACACATCAATCACTAAAATAGGAGAGGTCTGAGCTCCCAGGTCAGAGCTTTTGTAAAAACATGCATGAAACAGCCTCCTGAGCCTCTTAATTCTGTGGAGTTGCAGCCTTTTATTTAAATAAAAAAAAAAAAAAAGGCTGGATGAAAATAAAGATGTTCCCAACATCAAAAATGTGCATCAGCTATGTTCCTGCAAATTGTTTCAGAAGGTGAATATCCTGGTGATAAAATTACTAACATATGAGAAACAATAAAAACCTGCTGCTGATAATTATCAAATACCTCTGAACAGCTCCTTTGAGAACCTTCCCACAAAGCACTTGCCCTTCTCCCTTCAGTGTGTAGAGGAGGAACTTTTTTCCTTTTTTAAAACAAAATCAAAATCAGCAACTCAAATGTGCACGCAAGCAGGCGTTACCCCAGGAAACAGTTTTTTATAAAAGTAAAAATTACCAAAATATTTTTTGAAAAACAGAGCAACAGGCACTATGAAAGACTGATAGGATCTGGGATCCAGAATTCCAGTGTTTCCCCAGGGAAGGGCACAAAGAGCATCCCTGTAGGATGGGCAAGTTGTCCTATGAACAAATGCAGCACCTCATCAGGAGAATCTTGTGTTTCCAGTGCAAAAAAATCAGACAGACACATTTTCTACAAACTTTCTGCATTTTAATGTGTTCTCCATTAGCATTTTGGGAGGATTTGTCTGCTATGAAAATAATTAATTTTTATGAAATTTGACATCTGTGATCAGAGGAATCTCCTTCATAGGCATTAGATGCTGATATATGGTTACATTGCTGTGGAAGATAAACTGAGAGAAACTAAGGAATTTACTTGTTAAATCTGCTTTCACAAATCTCTCTGCCTGCTGAAACAATTAATCAGCAATGGCTTTTCTCACACATGAATGAGAAAGGATGCAAAGTCTGGAGCACTCCGTCTGGAGCCATAAGCAGGCTGCATATTTGAATTACTTTTATTAATTGCTTTGTTGTGACACTTACCCCAGGAAAATACTTTGTCAGTTGCCTCTGCTATAATTTGGTATCAAATCCACTCATTATTCTACTTTTTTTTTCTTTTTTTAAAAAAAATCCTTTGTCAGGACCAAGTTGTTTCTAATTTAGTGCTGTATGTCATTTGCAACAGGATCCTTCAAGTTTCCTCTCTCAATTCATGACACCTGGTTTTTGTTATTTTAAAGACAGCCAAAGACACTGGGTCATTCATTCCACACATTGTAAAAACTTTAAAAGGGTGGCACACATATGTATATAAACAGAATAAAAGAGTCTATTCTGTTCCTGAAAAAATATGACTTTAAAAGAGTTGGGAATGTGAGTGTGTCACATCAAAAAGGTTGGGGGTTTTTGTGTTTCTTTTTCTCCTTGCTCTGTGGTGTCATGTCACAATTTAACATGGCTCTCACAAACATAGAAAAAATCATTTCAACTGAATTCCTGGGGTCAGTGAGGGGTAAGGATCCCACCACGAAGCAGCTGGGAGCCATTCCTGCCCCTGGCCCTGACACTGCCAGAGTCCTCCTGAGAACTGCACATCTGGAATTCGAAAAGCCATCAATTTTAGTGGGACTAAATTCTTCTAAATTTATCAGTGATCTTAAGGTGAAGGTTTAAAAGTGTGTCAAGCAAATATTGGGATTAGCCATGTCATTCATTTTACAATTTTTAATTATTGATGTCGAGGTCCCAGAATGAGCCCAGAGGATTTAGGAGAGCCTGGCAGAGGAAAGCCCCATCCTCCCCCCAGAAAGATGCTGGTCACACGTTTCCTGTCCAGTTTCACACTGCATGCCCTGTTCCCCTTCTAGGGCAATCTGTAGTTCATTTGAGCTGCTTTTAGAATTAGAACCACTGGCAGGAAAGGCACATGGCACGCAATGCCACCTGCTGTGCCCCACTGTCACACAATGGGATGTAACCCCATT
Source organism: Vidua chalybeata (assembly GCF_026979565.1). Lineage (NCBI taxonomy): Eukaryota > Metazoa > Chordata > Aves > Passeriformes > Viduidae > Vidua > Vidua chalybeata. The sequence goes on from NC_071540.1 coordinate 916,970, forward strand.
CCCTCGGCATTCCCAGTGTGACCCATGCCAGAGGCCGTGTGAGAAAATCAGGGATATGGGGCTGCCTTGTCTGACAACAATAAACACACGAGACTGTCGTGGGCAGATAGAATAATTTTGGAGAATTGAAGACATCTAATTGCAGTGTTACAGACTTTCAAGAATTATTAAAAGCAATATTCTGTGGCAATAAATCATTTTGCCCTCATCCAGCAAACTCCACCGCACCTCAATAAATCACTTGAAACACACCACTGTACAAAATTCTGAAGTGACAGAGTGGACATTTCCAGGGGTTTTGTTGCAGATGGTCACATCCTGTGTTTCTGTGGCACTCCAAACACTTCCCCAGCTTTCCAACTTTTTGCTGGCTTCACCTTGGGCTGCATCTCCTGCATGGATGGGTCAGAACAGCAACGAAAGGTTGCTGCATTTAAAGGTCCTTTGTTTTATTATTTATTTTCTTTTATTATTGCTTCCTAAATAACAGGACTAAACAGAATCCCTAATGCTTGTGGCTTTCCTTATGAAAGGATTATGGATTTCCTTATGAAAGTCCTTAGGGAAAGCCTTGAAGAAGGAAAAGCAATATAAATCAATCATTTGAAGGTTTGGCCTGTTTAATTCTTTCTTTGCTTGACCATGGTTTCACCCATCTCTTGCAAAGGGCTGAGCTCCATTATTACAACTTCCTGTCCCGTTCTGAGATTCTTAATATGATTTTATGAGCACTACAGCATTAATATAACATTGCTTGTGTTAATTTTCCCTGCAGTCACCACCTACAACATATGGCCATTATTTTCACACTGGCAATATTCAACTGAGATAGAATTCGAAGTCCTAATTTAGGTATTTAAAGCTTGAAAGTGTATTTAACTTCAAACTTCATTAGTAGGCCCCTGCCCCTCATTGAGTGACTGAAAATCAAAGTGGCTGGGTCAGGGATCAAATTTCAGAAGTCAATTTTCCAAATACTGTTCTTCAGAGAGCGATACATCAGTATTAAAATGACAATTTGGACAATAGCCAAAGCCTCAGCTATTCTGAGGCCCACAAAAATGTTAGTTTATGCAAATCTCCAATAGCTTCAGTGCAGGAATGCAAATTTATAGCAGCAGCTAAGAAATTAGAGAGATGACAAGGATTCTTGTGCTATCTGAGATACTTCCTTTCAAATTCTTGAGCAAGGAGTGTAACCACCTTCATCCCTAATGTGGGCCCAGGCTGGTGAAGGGAAGACTTTGAGAGAATAAAATGAATATTAAAGACATTTTACATTCTCAAGTGTTTTCCTATATTTCTCCCACTTTCTGCATAAAAACAATTGTGTATTGTGTAAAATACACTCACCCCTTTAAATTATGGGTGAGTTGGTTATCTTACTCCTGTAAGATGCACATAAAAAAGCATAAAAGAGAAAAATTCAAGTATAACAATTTTTCCTTTAAAGGTCTCAGGACAGTAATTTCTGACAATATTCTGCAAAATCCATGCTGGGATACCCATAGTAAAATTGATGATCCCTAGAAAAGGCCAAAATCTCTTAAAAATTAATTATGATTCAAGGAACTGAATTTGTGACTCATCACAAAACCTGATTTTCTCAAAATATTCATTATCTAGGCACTGAAAATCAGGTAGCTGGAAGAATTCTGAAAGTTTTTCTGAAAATCAAAAGCACCCAAACTGTCAGGTGACTTTTGAGAATCTGCAAAACATAAAAATACCCAACAGAAGCTGTTGTTTTTTATTATTACTTTTCCAGCAATTAAACTTGAAAGGGTATGAGGTACAGTCTAAAATGAAAAAAGAAGAACAAAATTCATTATGGAACTAGGAACAGACAAGGTGAACCCAGTGAATTTTGTCCTTTTTCCTTAAGTAATTTTTTAAAAAATATTTAAATAGCTTTAATTATTCATATTGTTCTTTCAGTAATTGAGAAAAACTTACTTCAAGTTTTTTTAATGGAAGGTAAAACAAATTCGGGTACTTTTCACTCCAGGAGTTGACAGCTGTTGGTGGGTAAGATCACATCAACCCCCAGCAGAGGAGCACAGGGCATACATTCCTTCTACAGACACATATATAAAAATTCTGTTTGCTTTGCAGTTTCATTTCCCAGAACCAAATATTTGAGAGATGTTTGTGTAGGTTTCTAAATAGCTCACAAAGCCCAGGCCTTGAAGGTTTCCAAATGGAACCACAAAGTTTGTCAGTGATATTAATGTGTGGTTTATTTTTCTTGTAAATAGTTATTATTTTTTGTCCTAGAAAAATATTTGGATACAAAGTCTGCAATGCTTTTTTGTTGTGTTGTTTGATACCAGATACTTTCAGCATTAGAATAACAGACCATGCAAGAAAATCAGCCAGGACTACCAAAATAATTGCAGTCACTGGATGATAAATCTGTCTCTGGTCTGATCTATAAAGGACATATCCAAATGTTTCATATTCAGGGGCATTATTAAACAAAAATCACAGAATTGGAAACCTCAATATATGTAACACCTGTCCCAACCTTTATCTCCTCGGGAATTCTGAAGTGGGTGAGAGATCACGCAGAATTCGAAGAGAACAGGCCTGGAAATGCTTGAGAACCAATATTTTAGTGATGAAGGTGTCAGCCAGCATCTTGCCACTGTTATTGCAAATTTTCCTGGCTATGATCCTGTTATTAAACAGATTAATGAGAAACCCAAATCAGTTGGTGTTGTGCAGACTTAAACACACTTTTGCAGGCAGAAAGCAGGACAATCAGTTCTGAACTGTCAATTACTATTAATGACTTCCTTCATAGGGCTGCTCATGGAAATAATAAGAAAACATTAACTCATCAAAACCCAGACTTTGCACGGAAACTTTCTGGTTGCCAGAAAATCTCCCGAAGAGGGGAAGTTCCCAGTGCATAACTCAGTGTCAAGACAGGACTAATTTTGATGTACATGGGTGCATCAGTTGTTTGAATGTCAGGTCCATCCCAGTGCTAGAGTCAGACCAAACAACACACGGTAAACAAGAAAGAGTGATTTATTATTTTCATGATGCCATAAAGAGATGTCCTGCCCCAAATTTCTGAAAAATATTCTGGATGATCAGAAGTGCCTCTCTGATGACATCATGTTCCTTCTGTGGTAGTAAAAGGAGGGAAAATAAATTAATATTTTCTATATATATTTACTTACACACTTAAGAAATGCTTTCTCACCACAAAGAAAAGCAGCATCAGCACACTGACTGGATCTACAGAAACACCAGGGGCAGATATACGCTAGGGAAAAAACATGTGGGAAAGATTTTGGAATATAAATTCTCAGCAGAAAAGGTTTTAATTCTCAAATTCCTAAGTCACTCAGTAGTGTAAGAGCTGAACTTGGAAGGGGACAGGATGTAAGGACAGATGCTCAAACCAGGGGATTATCTGCTCCATCATCCTGTCTGTAGCACCATCAAAAACAAGCACCTAGAGCTATGTACAGCAGACACATGATGGGACATTTTCTCTATTTTCCCCATGGTATTTTCTCAGTATCCAACAATATTTGCATTTTCACCTGCAAGCGGCTGTTTCCTCTGTATTTGGTAAGTCTCTGTACAGCCATGAGCTTCTCTTGAGCCCAAGCTCTCAGCACCCAGAGCATCCTGTGCTGCAGCTCTGCACAGCTCACCCACCCGTGGTGTGAACAAGTTGCTGGTTTGCTCTGATGTGTTTTTAACCACTTTGTTTCTCTTTCCTGCTCAAAAAAAGCACTGAACATTCCATCTCCACAGTGATCAATCCATGGGACACGTCCCTATCTTCCTCCCCAGTCCCAGTCATCTCTCCTTAGGCTGAAGTGCCCCAGCCAGCTTAATTGTTGACAGCCCACAAGCCATCTCCTGCTTTTGATCATCCCTGTTTCCTTTTCCTGACCCTTTTCCAGCTGTGTGGGATCATTTTTGATGTGGCAGAGACACACAGAGAATTCAAGATGCTGATAAGTCCCAGATTTATAGAGCTGTGTCATGAGGTTCCTCTGCTCTGTTCCTTATGCCTTCCTCAATATCTAATATCTGACCTCCTTTTTATCTATTACTCTAAATTAATACTTTTATAGAACTGTCCTGAATTTCCACAGATTTACCTTGTTACCAAGAGGCATTAGGCAATATTTTCACTTAATGTATGAAGTTTTCACCCCTGTTAACCACAATGGTCTCATCTACATTTAATCTTGTGTGATATCTCAAAGCCAAATCACAGAAGACCTCACAAGATCTTTCTGCATCTCTCTAAAACCAGCCCTCATTAGGCAGGAAAGTCCTACTACTATAGACTGAAGATAGTTTTACCAAGAGAAGTTAAGATGGTAGTTGTTACAGCCATCCTAAAAATTGGAATGAGATCATAGTTTATAAAGATCATTTAAGGATGTTCACCAGGAAGACAGAGCCAGTTTAAAGCACGTGGAAAAATCTAAAGTACATTGAAACAAAAGAAGCAAAGTTTCTTCCTTTTGTTCTTCCATTTGTAGGAAAAAAAATGTAATTTTCACAATGTACTAAAACACTGAGACTTTTTGGTTTTTTTTGTTAGGTTGGGGTTTTCCAGCAGTTATTTTTTCAGTGACAACCCATTTTCATTTCCCATCCTTGTCAGGAGAGTGGCAAAGGTCTATGTGGATGTGACAGTCTTGTTGGAGAGAGAAAGCCAGATAACTTTCTCAGGAATTGTTCTGGAGAGTTTTGAGAAGGCTGAGAGAAAGAATGAAAACAATCTTGCAGCTGGTGTTTTGTTTTGGTTGTTTTCTCAGAAGATGTTTACCAGAGGGTGTCTTCTTAATTAGCCAATGGTGTGAGGGGTGTTGATTAAATGACCAATCAGGTCCACCTGTGTCGGAACACTGTATGTAAGAATGGGTTTCTAATAAACTCGAATTCAGCCTACTGAAGAGAGTTTATGTGTCACCTCACTCCCGTTCCCGACTCAACGGTGATAGGCCTACAGCTCTTTCAAGCAATTTATGACAAAAAAACCCAAACAAACCACAACACACACAAAAGCCCCCTGAGATGAGGGTAGCTCTGAGAGTGTTTTTAAATTAATGCACTTTCCAAAGAAGCAGCCAGCACTTCCCACTGTTGTCTCCATCCCAGCCTTAGGCCCAGCCTGGGAGGCTGCAGAAAGCCCAGTGCCACAGGTGCAGGAAGCAAAGGTCACTCTGCTGCAGAGCCCTGTGCCTTTCCCTCTGCAGGGTGGTAAATCTGAGCTGGGCAAGCAGTGAATGTCTTCTGGCTCTAACAGCTGAGACAGGAGCTGTCTTGCAGCACTCAGCTCTGAGAATGCTTTAAAGGTGTTTCCATTCCCCTTCAGCACCAGGCTGGGTTTAACCTCCACCAGCACCAAAAGGTTTCTCCTGGGACCGCACAGCAGAGTTTTAAAAAAGTCAGCATCCTCCTCAAGCACAGCCACACTTTGTACAGCAAACCTGTAAATCTGGTGTGTTATCAACTCCCAGATCCCATCAAAATGAAAATCTACCTTTGCGCCTCATCACTGCTGTCCCACAGGTCACAGGCCTTAAGCCAACAAGGACCAACCCCAAATATTAATGTTGGATCATGGATAATTTAATAATTGCTGTCTGCCTCAGCAGTGCAAGGGAATGCTGCCATCACTGGCCTGAGCCAAGGGAGGGCATGGGGATAACTCCTCTGAGGTGTGATCAGATATGTTCCAGGTGATTGTAGCTGATAGAATTTATTTAATAAAATATCTCCTGTATGGTCAAACAGGTAAAAATATGTCAGTGCAGTTAGAAGAACAGAAAAAGGGGGAATCCTTTTATAGCAAAATTTCTCTAGAAGCAAATATCCCACTGAAATATAACAGAGTTTTCTTCTGCCAGTGGGCACAATTCTGGATCATTAAACAGACAGAAATTAAACATCTCTAGCTTAAACTGAGCTTATTGTCTCACCCAGCAAACCTTTTCCCTGAAGATTTCAAACAGATGAAAATGTGACCAGCAGCCAGGGATCAGAATGTGTTTGTACAAAAGAGATGAGGATATTCTGCAGCCTTAATAAATTTTACTAAATAGATGAAGATGGTAAACAGAGAGTTAGAGCCACTGTGTACAGCCTGTCAACATCTTACCTGTTTGAGAGGATCCTAATGACAGAAACAGTCATTAGTTAAATTAGATGAAGGTACCAAGGATATCTCATGCATGATTTTATTGCTTACAACCAAATAGAAGTTTAACTGACAACCTGTCACTAAATTAATTAAGCCAGTAAAGAAAAAAAACCCAGCAGGTGATGACACAAAAGATTATTGTCTGATAAAGGGGAGAGATGAAAGAAAAAAATAAAATAAAAAACAAAACTAGTAAAAGCAAATTAAGCAGCTCAGAGTGCAGAAGCAGACTCATGTCCCAAGGCTGCCTTTGGAAATCAAACCAATTTTAAGTTAGGGAAGAGTAATGTGTAAATTCCTCCTGTTCTGGATTTGTATCTAAGGCAGCAAAGTCTTGTCTGTTTTTGGGGTGGAGCTGGAGCTCCCACCACAGACCCTTCCAGTGCCAGGAGCAGCTCATTTCTCTTTCTGCACCCCTTTTTCCCTGTGGATCCCTTTGGGCATGAGACGATCCCACTTCCTCCCAAAATGATAGAGAGAGACACTAAAGACAAATCTCTCATTTGATAAATGATTTAAGTGTTACAAAGGAATGATTATATTGATATATAATGGAATGGTTATACCCTTTTCACTACAAGGTTTAGTGGCCTTGGTGGTGCTCAGTCACAAGTTGGAGTCAGTCTTGGAGCTCTTTCCCAACCTGAACAACTCTGGGATTCTCTAGACTCAGAGTGTGTATATAATTCACACATCCAGAGCTTTTGGGAGTACAGTCATTGAATCACCAATCCACAGCTGCCAAAGTATGTAAAATAAAATAATTAAATACAAATAATAAAAACTTACATATTGTTTACCCAGTTTGTTTTCAGTAAATTTCTCACACAAAAATTTTAACTTTTTCTATGAAAAAAAACAGAACTAAGGCTGGTGCAGTGCTTTGACTGCCGGCTCTCTATTACAGCAAAGGTTTGGAACATTAGGAAGAGTTTAAAAGCTCTTTCAAAGATCACACAAGAGTATAGTGAGAAAGGATTAATTTTGTACTATTTCTATCCTCTTTAAACTGTTCTTAATCAGTCACACTTTCTGTTCTTTCCATGAACCTGTGAAAGAAAAAGCCATCACAATTCTAATTAGTAAGATTAGTACTGTGTTTTGTAATGGACGTTCCACATTCTCATGGCCAGAATGCCCCAGAGCTCTTGCTCTCCAAGAAATCACGATTCATTTAATCACTTTGAAATTACAGACCACCACTCCAGCCCACTGAAAAAACATCCCTGGGCTTTGAGAGCAGACACTGGATAAGAGATCAGGGAAATCCCAACAGAGCAGTGTGCTCACAGTTGCTGGGACAGGATCTGACATCAGTTCCACCAAATGTCACCTCAGTTTGAGAAACTAATTAAGAAATCAGAAATTTTCTACAAACCCCTCAGGAATGCTCAAAAATTATTCTTCTGCAGTATTGGGATGAATTACGTCAGATATATGCAAGTATACACCAAAAAATTACTTGTTCCAAGCAATAAATTATGCAGAAATATCAAACCATGGTGTCCAATTGTCCCTTGAAAGAAAATCAAGCAAGCAAAGATGCTGAACTCATAAGTAAAATTTAAAAACCAAGCAGCAGGACTGTGTGTGCTGCTATATAATAATTCCATGTTTGCTAAGAAAAGTCCTGTCTCCTCCTGACAAATTAACTCCTTGAAGTGTGGCAAAGGAAGATGATGGCAACTGTGTTTCTTTGCTTTGGTATTGAATTCAGTTCAAGTCTCACTGAGCTTATCTTGGTGATTTTTACTGTTTTCTGACATTCCAGGTGCCCAGAACCTGACTTAAGAAAAATCAGTCTGGCCCCTGGCAGACCCATCACCGCAGGTATTCAGGGGAGCTCCCCTTGACATCTTGGTGTTGAGTCAATTCATTAAAGCTTCTCGAGGTCCAAGCTGCTTTTTCCAGGTCCCTCGCCAGTCTCCAAAGCCTGGGTGGGTCATGAGGGGACTCTGGGGGTCATCAGCTGCTGTGAGCTGTTCTGCATGAGCTGCAGGCACAGAGCTGCCTCCCGGGGCCTCCCCATGTGCTCCCAGTGCAAAGGTGCGTGATAAGGGCTGCAGTGAATGCAGTGCAGCTCCTCTCTGGTGCCAGCTGCAGCATCCCTGCCCCAGGGTAGCAGCAGGGCTAAATGAGAGCTGTGTAGGTTCTGTGTGAGCAGCACTCACTGAGCAGTCTCACCTCCTTGTTGTTTCATCATGGGCACCACTGAGAAATCTGTCTGATAACCACACCACCCCGTGTCTGCCTTTTCCCACCAGTTCCACCCCATGATGTAGCTCTGCACAATAAAATGCTGCCTCGTGGCAGCTTCAGTGTAACACCCAGCTGAGGCAGGTCTGTCCTAGCTGGAGGTTTTGTCCTGCCAGAACGTCAGGATTTCAGCCATTTTCCCAGGATTTGCCAGTGAAAAATCACTCTTCAGAAAAGTCACAATGACATATCCAGAGCACACTAGATTATACACAAGGTGTAGCCCCAGAATATGTCAGTCCCACCAGATGATGTGGATTTGCTGGTGATCCCAGGTAATAAACTCCTGGGAGGCTCCCCAGCGCATGGTGGGCACTGTGGAAGCTGCATTTCAGAGCAGGTGGCGTGTCCTGCCCGTGTGACAGCTGCCACAGCGGCGTGTCAGCACTGCCACCTCACTGCCAGCCCCACAGTGACAGCAGATAAAAGGGGTGCTGAAGATAATGCCTGTTCTTTGCAGTGTGTGGAGACACTGGGAATTCTGCTTCTCCAGGAAGGCCCCAGTGCTTTGAGCCTTCCATGCAAAGAACATTTTTTAATAATCCATATCCCTTCATTTAATGCCATTCTGCCATCAGCTCCATTTAGCTTCAAAAAATATAAAAGCAGGAAGGAGACTAAAAGAAAATAAAACATGAATCCTTTATATTGCCAATTACCAACTGATGGCAATTTTATTTATTTCAAAGACACTAAGAATAATTAAGTACACTGTAAAAATGTCTGGCTATTTCTATAGGGAGAGTTTAAATTTTGTGTTAAAGCAAAGGAATTTCAGGCCTGGAGTGACAGGACAAGGGGGAAAGGGTCCCAGTGCCAGAGGGCAGGGGTGGATGGGATATTAGGAAGGAATTGTTCCCTGGCAGGGTGGGCAGGCCCTGGCACAGGGTGCCCAGAGCAGCTGTGGCTGCCCCTGGATCCCTGGCAGTGTCCAAGGCCAGGTTGGACACTGGGGCTGGGAGCAGCCTGGGACAGTGAAATGGGGTGGCACTGGATGCACTTAGAAGTACCTTCCAACCCAAAGAATCTTCACAGATCCACCAAAGGAGGTCCAGGTGAAGAGTAATTAGGGAAAGACCAATAACACAGATTGCAGTAACTGCCATGGATTCAGACAGGAAAATGTCAGGATTTAAAAACCCCACCGCTGCAGTAAGAGCCCCCTGTGTGTTTGCAGATCTGTTCCTGTCCTGTCATTAGGAATTTCTCCAACACAAATGCAAAGACACAATGCACGAAATACCATATTTCATTATTCATAAAATATTACCATATTTTATACCAACTCATATCCTGAGTTACTTGATTTGCTTTGCTTTACTGCAATCAAGTTGAAAGCATTTGAAAACATCAGAAAATAAAATAGAAAATCTTATTCACTGGACAGTGAGCATCCACATTCAGCACCTTTAGCACCACTCAGGCTTAACTGAAAAGTGATTAAGGTCTTGTGGCCATCATAAACTCAGTCTTACAGCTTTAAATAAAACGTTTGACTCCAGTAGCCTCTTAAAGAAACCAGCAATTTCGTACAGAATGGAGCCATAAACATGACAACTTTCTCTGCATTTTGAAAGATTATTGAAATAAAGCAGAAAAAAAATAGGTTTTGTGAGTATCCAATATGACACTGCTAAACAGAGAGGTTAAGTTTGCATAGAATACAGTGTTCCTTTCTCAGAAACACTTCAATTTAAGGACTGGAATTCCATGCAATGTCCTTGTAAATAGCCTGATTAAGAGGTTTAAGAAGCCAGATACTTTTCTAAATATTTTTAAGAAATTTTCCAAATATTTAACTCATTATTCATAATAAAAGGAAAACCACAGAGAATTATAGGAATGAATTTTTGAGGCCTCAGCCTTTCTTTCTGCTTCATATAGGAAGCAATCATTCCATCTGAAGTTGTGAAAAATGGTAATTTCACATAAAAGAGTTTTAAAATGACACCATACCATGGAAGAGTCAGCTGTTTTGTGAGGCACCTTTTAGTGCTCAGTGATTTATCATACTGCAAAAGGCAAATTCCCATAAAATCAAGACCTCTTAGAACTGTTTTGATTCAAGCCACCTATACAAATAAGTCAAATGTCTGCCATTTAAAAATGGGTATCTCTAATGTTAGACAAGATAAATGATAGCACAAGGCACTAACAGAGTCTGTTAAAAAACATTAAAAATCACACACTTTTAATCTCAGGTTGGCACCTGCACAGGTCTGTGATCTCACTGGTACCTTCCTTACCCACATCCATCACCTGGGTCACTACAAGGCCTCAAAATCTGGCCAATTTTTGCATTGTTCCAGTACCAAATCATGCCCTCCTGTGACATTGCTCCTCACTCCACATAAATCAAGCAGAGGCTTTGCCTGACAGAGCTCAGATCCCCTTGTCTTGTGCTATCACTTTTATCAGCAGTCCCTGTTCCTGTGGGCAGGGGAAGGAGCCTGCCTGCACTCACATGCCCCAGTTATTGCTTCTTGTGGTCTGCTGCAGAACATCAGCCTGCTGCACTCCTCATTCCCTTTCCTCCATGGATAAAAGAATGAACTTTCTATATCTGACACACACATGCTCTCCCAGAATAAAAAATCTGCAGTGGCAGGCCAAGTACCCTTGCCAAGGATAAATAAAGGAGCTGGTTATGCTCCTGCCACATCAGAGAGCTGCTGGGAAAGACATCACTGCTCCCCTTTTCACACCCTCAGTTAAATCTCCGCAGCCTCCCCTACCACAGCGAGTGCAAGAGTCATCCTGTGACTTTCCTGGATGCTTTTGACAGCTCTGGCACTGCACAGTCAGCAGAGCAGCTCTTTGGAAAGCTGCAGCGCTGCCTCACAAGCAACAAAGGTGGACATTCATCTTGGCTCCAATTTTCTTTGGTGCACAGGTTACAGTTCTGCTTTAAAGCTATAGAAATGTGAAGGGAAAAAATAAATGCAGGACTTTGATCATATTTAAAGCTCATATTTAAAGCTCACAGCATTTGCTGTGAGAGCTGAGTTCACCCTTAAGGAAATGGCTGCGATTACCTGGGGCCAAAATCTGTTATCACTGCTCTGCTGTGGGCACTGTTCCTCAGGCAGAGCAGCTCTGGCCATACTCATTTGAGCAAGGCTTTCCCTGTGTTTGAAGCACTGGACTTGTATTTCATGAACCATTTTTAGCAGTTATGGTAGTGTCTTGGGACTCTCAGACACTTTACAGCCCCATTACAGTTCATATCCAACAGCTGCATAGGCAAAAGTAGCTCCTGATTTAAAGGGCTTAAGCATTTTCCTCAGCCAAACAGGGATCAACAAGTTGGATGGGGTTTCACTAAAAATACTTGTCTGGCTATAGAGCAGATACAAACATATGTTGTTTGTCTGCAGCTAATTTATCCTCTCACTTCTGTAATGTTCTGAACTCCCACCGGGGGAGGAACAGCCAGGGAGAAGTTAAATCATAATCACATGAGTAAATTATCAGTGACACCTCAAAGCAGTTGCAAACTGCCCTATGGTTTCAATGAACTCAGCTGCCTCGTGTCTGCATTAGTCAGGCAGCACCAATCAGTAAATTATTGCTGAGGCAAACACCATAAATCTTCATTGACCAACAGTGATGGGGAATTTCCTGCAATGGCCCCTAACTGATCCTTACCCTGGAATTTTATACCCTCTGGATGGGAAGTTCAGCACTGGAACTGTGCTCTGTCCGTGCCCATTTCCTGCTCCTGGAAATCCATCACCCCCTTGGTATCTCTGTTGGTGTTTGCAGACAGAGCCCAGCTTCTGCACTAAAGATTAGTAGGAGTTCTTTCCAAGAAATGCCAGCACAGTGCTGATGAACACAGAGCTTTACAAAGCTCACACTCAGAGCCCTGGCCCAGCAACAAGGCAGTAAAACACTGCAAAATCCCGGTTTGGCCCCCTGCCATCTGAAAAGTCCAAGGGACGTGAGGAGCAACTCACCACACTTAGCACAGCTTAACACTTGTTCTTACCACATTGCTGCCGCTATTCGGTGGCACAGCCTCTGCTGGGAGTTTCTGACTTCTCAGAATAATTTTGGGGACGGTGAAATTATAGCTCATGGTAGAAGATCCAAAGTACTCAGCTATTGCTGAATCTGAAGATTTATCAGAAAGAAGAGCTGAAGTGTGTGCCTGTCCTTACTCACACATAATATAATATGTAAAAAAAAAGTTCCTGTTACTCCTAGGGCTTGGGTTATTTACCAAGTGAGCACTTTCAAAGGCCCTTCCGAGGGACAAGTAATTCCCAACACTCCCACTATGGCCTGATACATAATGTATAAGGTTATAGGAAATGTGTATTCATGAGACTTGTTTGGCTTTTGTCAAAAAGAACTGTGAAAAATTATGATGGAACAATTTTCATTTCTGACACATTGTTTTTATAGCTCATTCATGCCTGGGAATTGAGGGCTTTAGAATTTTGTCTGCTGCAGATGTTGCAGAGAGGAGAGGAGAGGAGCTGCAGAGCTCCTTCCTCGCTGCTTTGTTGCTGCCAGTGACAGGAGACCTAAAGGAAATACTTCTCCTGCCATTAAACATGATGAGTAAATCCCCTGGCTGCTCTCCCACTTTGCTGTGTTAGGAAAGCCATGGCACAAGGCATTGGGGAGCACATGAAAAGAAGTGTGTTTTATCACCAGAACTGGCAGGGAAATTTAAATTTCAATAGAGGACCCTGGAATTGTTTACAACAGTAATGGTAACAATGACAATAATTATGATGATTTTAAAATTTAGGTAAAATATCATAGAGCTTAGCAATCCTGGCAAACAAAGGAATATTTTCTTTTTAGACAGAACTTTTATTTAACTGCCTTCAATATGCACACTTACCCTTTTCACTGTATTTCCTTCATCCAGACATTTTTGTCTCTGGTTGCAACTGGCAGCATGACAAATTCAGTGGCAATTGAGGAACACAAAAATCTTTTAAAAATAACAACTTCTCCTTTAGAAGAAAATAAAAATAACAAGACAACAAAAAGCAGAGAAGCCATTTAAATTCAGAGTTAGTTGTCAGATAGCTCAGATAGCTTTGAACCTTTTGTGGGGGTAGAAGTTCTGAAGAAAGGAACAGCACTGGAAACCTGTCAGCTCTGGTCCCTGCCTGAGCCAGGCATGACCACAGTGGAATTTGAGAACTTCCCTGCCTATGAGTTTTGCCAAGATTGCTGTAACCAGACACAATTTATTTCCCTGCAAAATGGAAATATCCCTCCTTTCCCCCCAGTGTGGTGTAACTGTAACATTTAGTGTTGTTTTATTTGCTCCACTTTTTTATTTTTATTTCAGCAGGTGTGAAGCCCCCACCCCAGGCTCAGCTGGAGTGCCCCCAGCTCCAGCAGCCCCTTGCCCCTCCTGCAGGGCTCCAGCAGGAACACAGCCCCACCAGAACCTCCTGGGTCTGACTTCTCCTGCAGGAGCCCTTCATTGAAGTCCCAGCTGGTTCTCCCGTGTGCTGCAGAGCCCAAAGAGCAGGGCTTTGTCTCAGCCAAAGGATTGCTTGGGTCATGTTTCCTCTTTCCAGCAGGCATGGCTTTCCCTGGATCAGTGCATGGTCTGAATATGAAACAGGATATTTTCTGTATCACTCCAAGTGGCATCTCATCCATGCATTTTCCAACAATACCAATCCTCTCTCCTGGTCACCCTTACCCCGTCCAAGGGAGGATCTGACATTCCTTTCTTCCAGCCACAGTAAGCTGTACCCCACAAACACACCCAGCTGGTTCATCTCCTCACTGCCCCAAGGCCCTTCCACGCAGGGCAGGAATTCTTCTGTCACACCACAAGCCCTGCATTTCATATCATTAATGTGGTCCCAGCAGTTCTTCTACTCCCCAGACAACTCACTCCTCCTACACAATTCTCCAATTCTCCTTTCTGCTGCTGATTTCAACTTTAGCATGAGCAAACTTCTCTGCTGTGCTCCCACCTTGGTTCACACCAGGAAAGGACTTTTGTGATCCCAAGCCCTTTATTTCAAGAACTCTGTGTCTATTCTCCCTTCATCTAGAGCTCTCCCTGGCTCCCCATCTGTCTCTGAATTCACCATGTGGATTTGATCAGCTGAAGGAACATTTGCCCCCAGTGCAGCCAAATCAGCTTCTCAGATACAGGCACACCAGAAATTCACATCCAGAAAGTTTCTGCCTCTTAGAGATCAGATCAATCTATGCTGAACTGCTTTTCATGGCTTTGTACACCACTGTCTTCCCCTCCAGTTCCTTCAGGGTTTGTTCTTTAACAACACCTGGCCAGTCAATCCCTCCCTCCTTTTTAATATAAAATATTAATTCTCCACTTTCTACTTTTTCATCATATCTAGTGATAGCCATATCTTTATACACATTGCTACCAACCTTTTCACTCTCCTGTCCAAGTGCTGGGTTATGTGTTATCATCCTTCCTTAAACCCCAGGAAAACACTCTATTTGTTTTCTTTTGCCTTTTTCTTTTTTGTCTTTGTCTTTGTCTCTTGCGAAAGCAAACTCCCGCCCAGTTACAGCCAGGAGAAAATGCATTTCAGGATCCAGTTCCTTGCACTGATAAAAAGATATCTTGTGAACACCTGTCCAGAACCAAAGGGCTCTTTCTCCTCTCCTCTCCTCTCCTCTCCTCTCCTCTCCTCTCCTCTCCTCTCCTCTCCTCTCCTCTCCTCTCTCCTCTCCTCTCCTCTCCTCTCCTCTCCTCTCCTCTCCTCGATGCTCCTCGATGCTCCTCGATGCTCCTCGATGCTCTTCTTTGTTTCCTTGTGTTCCCTAGAACTTATCTATTAATTCAAGAGGTTAATAAAGAAGGAGAGTTTTTTATTCTCCTGGCTGAGAGGGATCTTTTCATCTCTGAATTTTGAAAATATGAAAAAGACACAGCAATGAGAGAACTTTGAGGGAGATTACTGTGCCAGCTTTTTCTCATCTGCTGCCTCAGGCACTCAGATGTTTATAAAGAAACAAAAGTGGAAATATTAAGTTTCAAGAGAGCAGTGACAAAGCCTAGGAACTATTTCTGTAATGGGCACAGTTCAGGAGGCACAAAGACATTGAGTCTTAGCTAAACAGATATCTGGGGAGTCAAAGACATCCTAATTAAAAGTTCAGTGTAAACACTGCAATTATTAACCTTCTCAAGGAAGAGGCAATAAACAAAGGGAGCTGTTCTGGACCTGCCTGTGCAGTGCTTGGATTCATTGCTCTGCACCCAGCCAAGCTGGGCTGCTCACAAAAAACCACACAAAATTAGCTGGCTCTGCATCACTGCTACTTGCTTTAATTGTCTAGGAATTAATTTTTAAGTGAAAAACTACAGAAGTTTTTTAAGCTTTGCTTTTTTAGATACAGAAAGCAAAGGCAATCACTAGTCCATTGCCATTTTCCATGCTCATATATTCAGTTTATGGAGATAATTAATGTATGATTATTTAATTCCTTTCAAATTTAATAAAATCATTCTAAATGAGCCTTACTCAATGACTGTTTCACTATATAACCTGCCACCACTCTGATTCTCTTGCTATTCTTTTTGTATTCAATAGCTTCTAATTTTACAATCAGGTTTCATTAAATTCAAAGGTTGGCCCTTTTTTATTATTATTATTTTTGACTAATACATTGGCATACATCATTCTCTTAAAGCAATACAAAGCTATAAAGATGTAAAATTCTTTGTGAAAATCCAGGCTAGAAATAACTACTTCAAAAAAACATCTATTTTATCAATTGTTTCAATTTCCAGTTAAAACCTGAGTAGATTTTAGGAGAAATTTGCCAAATCACAGCAAAATGTTTGCACTGATAGTCGCAAAATGCAAAAACATAAAAGTCAAATTGTTCTTTTTCCACTTGGTGCAAAAAGAATCAACAGCAGGGCAACATAATAGCCAGTGAGATCTACACTTTGATTCAAAAATTAAAAATCTATCTGAACTGCTCCTAAAGGCTGATAATAACACATATACAACCCTAGCAATATATACATTTTTTACACTAAATTCCCACTTGCTGGAGACTAAGCTGCAGCATAACTGCAGGGCTGCAAGGACGAGTTCAAAGTGTGGGCCAGTTGTGCTGGAGAAGAGAAAGTGCATGAGGGCCCAGGGAGCTCCATAAAAGCAGCATAAAGACATCAGCAGGCTGAGTGTCACCGCTCCCAGCTGTCCCTGCCAGCCTGTGACATCTGTGACATCTGTGGTGGAGCTGGGAAAAATCCCCTGTCCCCTCTTAACTGGATGCTCTTTTCAGGGAACATTATTAACCAGGAAAAAAACAGGCCAGAAACAAGCCTGACACAACATTAATTGAAGCCTAGTGATTTATGTTTGTTTTCTTTTCATCCAGACCAATTCAATACCTTTCTGAATCTTTTATGATGCTTGTTATAGCCTTTACACCTGATTTATTTCCTGTGCTATCCTCTGAATCATCCCAAATGCAGATGTATTTGTTTTTAAAGATTTTGCTGAGACGTGGAAATATTTTTCCCTTTCTGTAAAGGCTCCATAAGCATCCTCTTAAATTATTCTTTGCACAAGCATACAATGACAGCTTCTGCTATTACAGAGTTCAGACAGGTTAATTTTTATCTGCTCCGGTGGTAGTAAGGGGAGAAAGTACAAAACATCATCTCCTCCTTCTCTTCCAAAGGCTGGAAGGACAGAGAAACTGCTTCAGCATTCCTGTGGATCTGGAGAATGATCCCCTGGGAGAGCACCAAGGACAGAGGGGTCTCTGAGGTGATGTGGTGGCATCTTATCCTTCAGCTGAATTGGAAGAAAGTATTTCTGCCAGATCTGTCAGCTCTGTAATTTCCCAATCACCTCTCGTAGAGCTTAGTTCAGTAGGTGTTTATGAATGACTGATTGCTCAGTTCCAGTGGCAGTTCTGAAAGAATGGCAGGTATTTTTCCAGTGGAAGGTAGGGGGGAAAAGAGCACCAAGCTTAATGTTCCATTAATTTCAAAGTTAAACTTTCTCCTTTGATGCAGGTTTTGTTGTATTTCTCTGAGGTTGTTTATGTAAAGAAACTAAGAAAATTTTCTAGTAGATAAAATTAAATAATGGCAAATATTAAAAATGTCCTGTGCTTGGCCCTGTCTCATCAGCTTTAAGATGAGGAAGCACTTTTTATGTCAGTTTGATGTTTCAGAGGAGACAGGTTGTCTTCTTGAGAGCTTCTTGCTAAAGACATCATGCTTTTCAAGTTAATTGTGTACCATTTCTTGATTTTACAGCAGGAATATCATAATGCATAGTTAAGGCATAGCTTATTAAAGTTATACTAACCAGAGATGAGCACAGAAAATATTCCATTACTTTTCTGGTGTATCCAGTCCCAAAATACTCAGGAAATGCCCCTCAGTGACACAGAAGAGCTACCAACATCAGCTTTGTGATGAGACACAACCTTTCCCTGAGTACTAAAGTGTTCCCTTGGTTCAGAACAAGACTCAGAGTATGGAAATCTCTTCAGTTTAAGTTTTCATGGAAATGCTGTTTGCTGCTGGGCAAGCAGCCCTCAGGACAGCTGAGAACAAAACCAATTCAGGTAACAATTGCACACCTGGCCAGGAGAGCAGGTGAGGTGCCCTGCGTGGGCAGGCTCACACATAAATACCCTAAAAAGGGGAGAAACATCCAGAAAAAAAGTGTAACACAATTCGGGAGAAGCTCAAAATGCTGCATTCTGGCACCAATTAATGCCTAAACACAGAGTGAGGAGCAGCAGGGGAGGACGCAGAGCAGCTCCCAGGGGCATGTGACGAGGAGTGACACCAACAGCAGGAGCAGCAATCCCGGTGCTGCCCCTGCCCAGCACCTGGCAGATCTCAGCTGCTTTCTCCTTGAAGGAGTGCTCAGGCCCTGGGATGAGCTCAGGTGGTGCTGACAAAGCCAAGGTTGTGGTTTTGATCCCTGGTTGTGCCGTTCACTAGAGATGGACTCGATGATCCTTGTGGGACCCTCCCAACCCAGAATGTTCTGTGAGCTCCATGAGGATAAGCTGCCAAGGAGAGGATGGAGTCACCATCTCTGGGAGTGTCCAGGAGGGGTCTGGAAGTGGCCATGGGGACGTGGATTTGGGGTGATTGTGGCCCTGCTGGGCTGATGCTTGGACTGGAGGATCTTGAAGGTCTCTTCCAGCCTTGGTGACTCCGTGCTCAGATCTGGGCACCAATAACCAAACAGAGGGAATGCAGAGAGGCTGACCTAAAGAGATAAATGCATTTTCCACAGTTCTAGTCCCAGATTGCTGCTCAGGCTGTCTCCCACAGCAGACTGAGCTGTTATTATAAAATATATAATAGGATGCCCAGCGCTGCTGTGTTCCAGAACACAGCATTTTTAATAAGCACAAGCTTTGGGCAACAGGCTTGGCCTTTCAAATGTTTACCATAGTGGACAGGCAGAAAAGCCAAAGAGTGTAAGAAAAAGCCCAGCATTTTGCAAAACAGCTGAAAATTTCAGTTATTTAATAAAATGTTGTTTCACAATATGTT
This sequence comes from Vidua chalybeata, assembly GCF_026979565.1. Classification (NCBI taxonomy): domain Eukaryota; kingdom Metazoa; phylum Chordata; class Aves; order Passeriformes; family Viduidae; genus Vidua; species Vidua chalybeata. The sequence goes on from NC_071540.1 coordinate 935,929, forward strand.
CTATGTATGTGGACACACAGGTAGTGCCTCATGATACAAAGTTTGATTGAAATCCTATGTTCTACACAAAAACCCCACATTCCTCTTCTCCAAAATAAAAGGTTTATAATCAGAAGGTAATCAGAGAAAGAAATTATTTCAGTAGGATTTGCAGATTCCTCTCACATCTATAATGAGGAAATACAGCTGGAGAGGGAAGACAGAGGAAGCAGAAGTTCTGAAACATGCAGAGCACCTTTTGTTCCTTTTTGCAAACTCTTTGGGTTCTTTCAAACCCTCTACGTCTGCACTATTTGAAATAAATTAAGTGGATCCACGGGAGTACTTTGTCTCCCAAACGGATGTTTTCAGTACAATATGTTCTACTCTCATGAGTCATCCTGTGCAACCCACAAAGCCCTGTTCTGGTGGTTCAGATGTTGGACATCCCTCTTATTTATCTTTCAAGAAATGCTTCAAACTATTTAGGGTTTTGTGGCTTTATTTCCAAGCCCATATTTTGCTCCTGCAATCCCTTCCAGGCAAAAGGAGGAGCACCAGAAAATCTCTGAATTTCTTTGCACTTGGTAGGATCTGAGGGAGCAGGAATATCCCTGGCTGCCAGGGATGCAGTTGGGAGGAGGGTTCTGCACTCCCAGCTTACATACTGGGTGTAAGGCTTTTCTCACAGCTGCTCCTGAATTCACAGAGTAGAAAGGTAGGAGTATAAAGCCTTTTAAATTATTAACATTTTCAAAGCCAATATAACTAACAGAAACAGTCCCCCTTTTGTTTTCACCATCAAAATAATGTATTTTCACATTATTCCTCTAAACTACACAGAGTCAGTGTGTAAAATATATTGAACAGAACCGTGGAACATGTAGACTGCAATAAAAGCCATCTTAGGCATAAATTAACTCAATATTTATCTCATCTAATATGCAAATCAAGACAATGTATTCTCATTAACATCGGCTCTGTTCCCTTTAAGCTAAAGCTAAATCTCCAGCCAGAGCAGGGAGGAAAAAATGATCTGTGGCTGTGTGTGAAGTTAATGAAGGGATGCTCATGTCGGGCTCAGCTGGGGACAGCACAGCAGCAATGCCCACAGCCCAGCGAGGGCACACACACCTGGGGCACCCTCAGCACTCATAAAACACCTGCCCAGAAGGGCTGAGTTCCAGATACCTTCTGAAAGTCAAATGGAAAAGCACTTTCTGCAAGCACACATGAAACAGAAGCAGTTTTGACATAGCCCTTGCTGTGAAGCTGGGAAGCAGCAAGAGGGTTTTCCAGGAGACAGGACATTTTATAAGCTCAGAAACATTTCACTTACTGCACCCAGCATATCTGCCCTGTGGAATAACTCTTAGTACTAACCTGGTTTAAAAGCACATGGTTTTCTGTTCAGATTTATAAGAAAATCCAGCCAAAACAACCCCAAAAAATCAACCAAATAAACAAACAAACAATAAAAAACAAAACAAAACAAAAACCCAAACAAACAAAAAACCCCAACCAAACCCAAGAAAACACAAGAATCCCCACCAAAAGTGCATTTCCAATCAACAGTGCTGCCCCCTCCAGCCTCCAAAGATTAATGTGATGACTTGGTTGCTCTGCTAAAGAGGACAACATAATGTTATTTATTAAACCAGTTTTAATCCATCATTGTCCTTAACAATTGCCTTTGATTAGCAGTTTGAATTCTCCCACTTGCACGCAGCTGAGGCAATGAGCATTGTGGCTCCCAGCAGCCTCAAGGAACTCAAAGGTGGGAAATGTTGTGATTCAGGATTGTTCTCAAATTTCCACGTGCTGCTGAGAGCCTGAAGTGTCAGCAGCAGTGAGAGCTGCGAGCTCCTGGCTGGACCTGAGCAGGGACAGCAGAGATCTCGCTGCAGAACATGGAGAGGAGAGTGCTGGCTGAAGGGAAGGGGAGCAAAACCTCTGCAGCAGCTCCTGTAGAGAGCTCTGCCTCTGTCAGGGCTAATACCAGAGGAGCCCTCTCCCCCTGAAGGGTTTTACACCCAGGCAAGGGATGAGTAGAGCCGAGGGGAGGGCAGGGACACCTGGCAGGGCTGACTCTCATCCCCTCTGGGGGAAGATGCAGGTCTGGCCAGGGAGGGACACACTTGAGAAAGGACCCAAATCCAGCTGGTTTAGAAGCCTTCAAAGGGCTCCATGGGCTGCTCCCAGGGTGGATTGGCCAGAGGACACTGCAGGGCTAGAGCAGCTTGGCCAAGGGCTGGCCAGGGGCTGTGACAGCCAGGGGGATGTGGCACGTCCACGGACAGTGCTGTGTCTCCCACCCTGCAAGCGAGGCTGCCACATCACAGCTAGATGAGTGTCCTAAAGTTTCAGCCCTAAAACCAGAACTGAACCCATTCAACCTGTAATTCAGTGGCAGTGACTGATCTGTGCTGCTCCAAGCCCAGCCTTTTTGTCCTTATCAACCTCCCACCACCTGCTTTACTACTACTATTATTATTATTATTATTATTACTATTATTATTAACAACAACAGACATTTGCAGCTCAGGTCCTGGATTGTTCACCCCTTACACCGTCCAGAGCTGGGAAGCTCAGAAAAGCTGCCCCCAGGAAAGGCAATTGGAAATGCAGCTTTTTCCATATTGTCCATGCAATAAGAGCACCTTCCACATCCTCAGCTGGGGCTGGGCATTGCTTCTCTCTTTTAGAGCCAAGGCAAGCTGAGTTCCTGCACACAAACCTGGGGAATGACTCCAGTTTGTCCCCCAGGAGCAGCACAGGGCTCATCAGGGGGCACATCACCAGCCCTCCCTGTCTATTGGGACACTGTCAGGAACACAGAGCACCAGCACCAAGAAGAATGAAGAAAAATGTACATACATGTACAGCTTTAAACCCAGCAGCATTTTAAAAACCTGACAGTGCTTTTATGGTTTATAAATCCATTTTGTTTTATTTTCCTTCATCCTATTTGTGGAAGACTCATGCACTGCTACTAAAAATTCTTTTCAACTCCAGTGTTTTCCCTGTGCAGTATAATCTTGAGGGGGGGGGGGGGGGGAAAATCACTTTACACATTACTGAAAAGGCATCTAGTGTGTTTTATAGTCTCCAGCACCTGTGAAAAAACATAACAATTGAGTGATATGACATTTTTGGGAGAACATGAAGGCAATCTCTAAATGAGATTTGAGCTCTTAGGCAGCTTTAGCACACTCTGATACTAATCTGGATCAGATCTTCCCTCCAGGAGTGATTTGAATTCAAAACTAGAGCCACTTTGCAATTAAAACAAGGTAACAGGCTGCTTTTTCCAGGTAACTGGGATATATGCACAGGTCCTGACCCTCCGACATCAAGCTTTTCAAGTAGAAACCTCTATTTAGGTCTGTTTTCTAATGTACTCCAAGTTTCAATTTTTTCCCCTTGCCCCTGTAACCCCCCAGGCAGTGTCAGAAATTCCCTGTCCCAGCAGATCCCCCTGCCCTGTCACTGTCAGAGCTGTGCCTGCTCTCCTGAGGCCTCTCCTGTATCCTCTGGAGTCACCATGGCCAGGCTCTTGTCCCAGGTTTGGGAGCTCTCTGGTGACTCCTGCAGTATTTCCACCCTCTGACATTCTGAGGGGTCCATCACTGTGCCGTGTCAGGAGGAAATTTCCCCTTTCAGGAGTGCAGTGACCCCACAGTTCTCTCCATGGTCACTGTCCTGGTGCCCACCCTGGTGTCCATGGCCAGGAGCCCAGCCCTGTGCTCCTCACAGGAGAACATCCCAATGGCATCTTCAATCTGGAGGGGCAGAGCGTTGTCTCCTGTGAAAACCTCCCCTTTTTACACCTGGCTTTTGCCTCTGGAACCTCATCAGATGTTAAACTCATCCCCTGTCTCTGGAGAGGGAACCTGGTGTTTGTCCAGGGTTTCACTTTAGAGCTTTGTACTGAAGGACGCGAGACAAGGCACCTGGAAAAGCAGAGGAGATTAATTGAAAAAGCAAACCAGGCTTCTCTCCTGGCAGATGAAATCCATCCACACTTACAGTAGCATATAGAACAGATCCAATGCAGTCAGGCATCTAAAAAACGTGTTACAGCAGTTGGGAGCAATTCAGAAATGCAGGTGTCCTGTGGAACGAAGCCAGAAAGGGGAAAAAACGCCAACAAAACAACCCATGAGTTCCTCAGTTCAAAGAAACACTGGATTTCTTGAGGAATCCAAAGCTTTCAATTTGTTGTTTTGGTTTGTTTTCGTTTTTGCTTTTTTTTTTTTTTTTTTCCTGATGTCCAAGTAAACTCTGGAAATTTGTATTTAACTCCTGAGTTTTCCAGTTTTTCAAAGTCTGTGTTTTCAGCTGCACAATTTCCAATTTGCTTTGGAAGTGAGGTTGTTTTTGTTTTTTTAAATACTAAAATCAGCCCCACTGAGCAGCAACAATAATGAGAATGTCTTTATATAAACCCAGATTTATTTGTGACAGACATGACGGAAATTAGCAGTTGATATGCATGTAACTTTGTGTATATTGGCATTAAGGAAGCCCAAATCAATGTGCAAATAGGGAATATTTGTATACAAACAATCACACTTGTTGGTTTAGGAAAATGACAGGCAAATAACTGAGAGATCCATTTTCCTGACCTTATAAAAATCAGAGAGATTTCAGAAGACAGTTTCTCTTCTGGATTGTTTTTGTTTAGTGTATGATTAGAATAATAGCTTACAAGAAATGGACTGATCAAGTTACTTGCCTTTAAAGAAGATTTCCTGTGTAATTAAGGGAAGTCTTCTATGCTTAGACATCCCCCTATTAAGTGTGACATAAAATGTAACCAAAAAAATAATTAAGCCTCTGATTAGTTATAAATAAAAGATCAACAATATGATATTTTAAGAGCCACCTTCAATCAATTATCAGTATTAACTGGTAATTACTTAGAGATTAACACATTTAAAAATTAAACTAGAAGTTCAAACAGAAAAAAAATCTATCTGGAAAGGGTATGATGGAGGAATTTCTCCCATCTTGTGCAATCTGAGACTTGTATCCCATAGATTTCATTCCTGGATGAGCATTTGCTGGCTTGGCTGAAGTGATGAGCTCTGCATGTCAGGAATGACAGGATGCAAGTGTCAAGTTCCCCATATCCATAAATCTTGGCACAAGGAATGCCCTTCACAGGAGGCAATGTTTCAGTACCTACAAATATTTTTCAATTATGCAAAATGGTTCATTTCTCATTAATTGGTGCTGTCTCAACAACACCAACAGCTCTGAGGTGTCTTCCTGAGCAAACTCTGTTCAACAGACAGAGATGTTTCAAACATCCCCTCGCTCCTGGCACAAAGGCACAAAGAGCTGGAAGTCACTGCTGATTTTGTGTTCCTGGGGATCCACACCAGCAAGGTCAGGGTCTGGTGTTTGTTCGAATGAGGGGGAGCACATGGAGAAGTCTCCACTGCTGCAGATGAGTTAATTGTTGTATTCCACAGAAAATTTGTGTTTGGTTGCTCTGGAAAACCAAGTTCCAGCACCCATAAACTCCTGCATCTTCAAGTGTTGGGTGAAATATCCAACAAACCAAAATATGCATTTCAGTTTGCAAGAAAACAAATTAAATTATTAAGTACTTTCATAATGCATTTGTTCAATCCACTCATAACATGCAACAAAACCTTAACTTCTATTATTATCCCATACTACAAAAGCTTAACCTAGACAAGGGTGTTTGGATCTATCTGCTTGTGTTACATGGTTTAACACAAAATTACACACACACACACAATTATCACTCTCTTTCCTTCATAGTTCTGCAATCAAAGGAAAAAAGCCCAAAAGAGATGCAAAAACCCAATACAGGGTGTCAGGCATGGTGATAATCCAGCAGTTGGCCTCCCATGCTCCACATCTAAATTCCACAGCACCTGGAAAAGGCAGCAGCATCAGCCACAGAACAGGAGAGTTTCAAGTTAGATGGCCTGTGGGCCGGAATTATATTGAAATTATTTTTAAAAATAAAATATTTCAGTAGCTGAAATAAATTCAGACATCAACATCTGCAATCATGGATGCAAACAAATGAATACTATGTACTAACAGCCTCCAACAGAACTGATTTCAGCTGAACCTAATGCACAATAATTCTCCACGTAATTATCTAAATCACAGGGTCAAAACCCAGGGAGAAGAAATAGTAACGTTTAGGAAAAATAAATACACACAACAACATGCACAACGTGGGTCTTAGCACTCTCCCATCTAAGGACATGACCTAATGAATTCCATCCTAATGATAGGCAATACTTCCTCTAAGAAAAAACTTCTTTGCATAATGAGATGTTGGAATTTGTACTCCTTTTAGCTGAGACAAAAATGTCCCATGAAGGCAGCTGAAGTTTCAGTGCTGCCATGAGTTGTCAACATCCACGCCGTTGACTCTAAATTTGCTCAGCTCTTTTGATTGGATTTTCTGTATTGATCCTGGTGCAGAGAGGCTGTGGTGCTATGTATAGCACACGTGGAATGTGGTCTTCCTCAGTGCTATTTCTGCTCACAGCTGCAGAGCAGAACTAATACATTTAACTGATAAATACATCAAAGGGAGCGTGTCTAAAGCAATAAACATCTTCTGTGGTGGTGGTGTTTATGCACTGCAGGAGGTGTTTTGCTGAGCACTGTGGCCCTTTGATGCACTTATCATTATTCTAATGAAAGCATTAGTTGATCTGATTGCTTTTTAAACACCACTGCTGTCCACCACGGCTCCATTACACAAAGCTGTGTTCATTAACAGGGAATGAAGGGCTTTTCATTTAGGCCTGGGTGGGTTTGTTGGAAGCATGGCTGTCACACCATAAATCCAGTTCTTTCTGTTCTCCTGAACTCCTTGTTCTAAGGTTACTACTGGGAATCAACAAATTTGTGTTTCCACACCTTATACCAACAGGCTGACCTTGAGCGTTCCTGTCATTACAAAAGATTAATCAGTGCACAGAAAGAAACTCATTTGTGTATCTCTCTCCCTGAAAGAATTCCCATAAAGTTCCCAACAATTTCTGTTTGTTAAGGCTCAATATAAATACAAGCCTGGTAATATGTTTCTGATTAAACTCTAAATGTTGTAAACCAGCCTCAACACACCAATATATGCAGTGAGTGTGTGTCCCCACAAACACATGCTCATGCATAACATTTGGTGATCAAATATTCATGCTCAGACTTCTAAAATTCCAGTACTCTGCTCATAGTCAGGACTTCAGCTTCTAAGGAAGGAAGTTTAGACCTAACAAAGTACTTTGCTTTCTGAAATTCTGAAATTCCCTAGGTTTTTCTTAGAAGTCCTGAGTGTTGGTCTGAGCAAGCGTCTCGTTCTGGAAATGAGCTGCGTGATGAACACCAGATCATCTCTCCTGAGGGATGTGGATGAACAGCACTGGAACAGGTTGCTCATAGGCTGGATATTCATGGATGACTGTTTGAGAGCTGCAGGCTGGATGAAGCTGTGCTTGACCTCATGGAGTGGCTATGACAGGACCCCTTCAAGCAGGAGGCCGGACCAGAGCACTCCAGAGGTCCCTGCTGTGACAACGCCGAAGTCAGAGCAGCCATCCAGTGCCACTTCAACCAAAACTAGATTTTCACATGTGCAGTAATGCAAATCAGCTTCAGAGGATGCTCCAGATTCTTTTGTTGTTTTCCACCAGGTGCAAGTGAGACACTGCAGGAAGCAAACAGCAGAGCCAGCACAGCACAGAGCAGGAAGAGACAAAAGCAAAAATTAAGAAAACCCACCCAAGTCAATGCCTCGAATTTTCCTAAAAAAATCTTGTAAAAGCATTTCTTGGGGCAGTCAACTTTGCAGGGATGACTACAATGCATGTCTACAGGCATAAATACACCAGAGATGGCAAAGACATTTTTGGCAGAAGCAACGCTCTCCCTCACTGAAGTTTGGAAATTATTTTCGTTAGGTTAGAAACAAGCTGAGTTAAAATTAATTCTTAATGTTGGAGATTTGTAATTGACAGCAGCATGAATGGAATTTATTGCCACAAAGTTCTAAATACTTAGAATGACAATATTTCAAACTTTTTTTTAAGAGAAATTAAAACACTCTAAAGACAACATAATTAAACATCCTGATGTCCAGGTCAATGTGAATATAAAAGCATGTTTTTGCTTAGGAGACCAACACAAACAACTTTATATTTACAATCACTGATTTGGAAGAGGTACAAAGAATTCTAAATGTTTCCTGGTTAGACAGTAAGTTTTAAAAGATTGTGAGGAAGGGTTAACACATGCCAGGCAAATCCTGCCAGTCTGGTTTCAAGGTACTCTGGAATTACTCCTTATATGTATCCCTGAGAAGTTAATTGAGGGAGCTATTATGGCCAATTAGGAAACTGCTGCCCCACATGGTTAGTTTTCAAAGAAAGTTTGCCAGAAACTCTCCAGACAGCTTCTAACTGCTCTGGAAATGTGAAGATTATTGAAAATGCACCCAGTGCCAATATCACATCTTCCCTGCTGTGTGCTTGGAACAAATGTCATCACCTGATATTTGCCAGGAAGTCAGTTGTGGTTGTAGCAATCCCAGTGCCCAAAACTCCCTCTTTTCTCCATTAAACTATTTCTTGGTGAACATGGAAAATGTCCAATGGAGCATATAGGAATTTCAGAAATCAGTTTTATTTAGAAAACTAGACAGATAGGAACTCAGTGACTGAGTTTTCCTTAAAAGAGGATCCAGCTCTTTGCAATTGCCTGTGATTTGTGTCCTGCAAATGATGAAACAACAGAGGAAACAACACTAATTCATGGATCCAATGGAATGCTGCCAGAAGGTAGTGACTGTTCATGAACAAAAATGTGCGGCAGGAAAAGGAAGGTGTCAAAGGCAAATTAAACTGTAAATCAGAGCAAAAACAAGGCAAAGTCAACCGTGCTGAAAGAAGCAGTCTTTCAGCCTGGATTGCTATATCACTTAAAGAAGTCCAAGTCTGCCTACCTTTGGTTGGGGTCCAGGCTTGGCCAGGTTTGCAGGGGGGTCCCAGCCTGCCCCCAGGTCTCTTGAAACAGGAGTTGGATGAGGAGGAGAAAGGGAAGCACAAGGTCGCAATGCTCTCCTCGAGGAAATATTGCAGTGCCATCCATCCATCCATCATCCATCCATCCATCCATCCATCCATCCATCCATCCATCCATCATCCATCCCTCCATTCATCCATCATCCATCCATCCATCCATCCATCCATCATCCATCCATCCATACATCCATCCCCCATCCATCCATCCATCCATCCATCCATCCATCATCCATCCATCATCCATCCATCCATACATCCATACATCCATCCATACATACATCCCCCATCCATCCATCCATCCATCCATCCATCCATCCATCCCCCATCCATCCATCCATCATCCATCCCTCCATCCATCCATCCATCCCCCATCCATCCATCCATCCATCATCCATCCATCCATCCATCCATCCATCATCCATCCATCCATCCATCCATCCATCATCCATCCATCATCCATCCATCCATCCATCCATCCATCATCCATCCATCATCCATCCATCCATCCATCCATCCATACATCCCCCATCCATCCATCCATCCATCCATCCATCCATCCATCATCATCCATCCATCATCCATCATCCATCCATCCATACATCCATCCCCCATCCATCCATCCATCCATCCATCCATCCATCCATCCATCATCATCCATCCATCATCCATCCATCCCTCCATCCATCCATCCATCCATCCATCCATCCATCCATCATCCCCCATCCATCCATCCATCCATCCATCATCCATCCATCCATCCATCCATCCATCCATCCATCCATCCATCCATCATCCATCCATCCCCTCAGACTGCTGAACCCACCGCAGGAGCCCTGGCCCAGGAGGAGCCCCTGGCAGGGCCTGGGCACGGGGTTAGTCCCCGGAGTGCTGGGGGACAGAACCTGGGGGTGCCCCAAGCCGCTATCGTGTTGCCCGGGCTCTCGGCTGGGAACCCGTCCAGGCCATTCTACAGTGACAAAATGGCAGGACAGCTCAGCTTGTGTGTGATGGGATGTGTCACAGACCTCCCTGCATTGCTCAGCACCAGGAAGGGAAAAAAACTCTCTAAAACAACCCATAAAACTTCTCTTTGAGGAGGAATGTGGATTTTCTTCTTTAATATTGCAGTTGCTTGGTGGGGATTACACATGACCCAAAGCAGCATGTCTAAAACAAGGCTGGTTGAGCATTCTCCAGGAAAGGAATTCTGTTGGGTTGCTCCAGTCAAAATATTTCAGAAGAACATAATGGTTTGAGATCCTCTTCTATCAAAAGTGCTTTCCTGCTGCACACTGGATTTTCCAGGAAGACACATCCCAGACACGCAGCTCCACCCCAGGCGCAGGACGAGTCTTGCAGTCCCTGCAGCCAGGCCAGCTCCAGGCATGTCCCCATGCCCACACCCCAGTTCCTGCTGAGACTGAGGGCTCGGTGCCCTGTGTAACCCTATGGCAGGATGTGGTTGCAGGTCCCTTGCTGGGCCCTTTGTTGTGGCTGCTGCTTCAATGCATTAATCTTCTCCAGCCAACTGTGTCTTGCATTATCAATTTCTCATTAACTTATCCCCTTTTTCCTGAATGTTGGGGTTGTTTTTTTAATGCAAGGATTAGTGCAGCTGTGTGTCATCAGACTTCTTGTATCTTTTTCTGGGACTTTGTAAGGGACCCTGATTAAAGACTCTCAGCTGTTGTTCTCTTCTTCATTTTTCCTTCTATGTTGCCAATGAATAGTAAGAATCTCATTGTTTCCTTTTATAATTATGTTTGTGCTTGGGCACTTTAAAGGAAAAGAAAGTATTTTTTACTGAATCCTTCCTCCCTCCTCACCATCCCCCCTTCACATTTTGGAAATGCACAGCATGGTTTTAGAAGCTTCAGCAGATGAAGTGGCTCTGGGTTCTCCTCCATGAACATCTGCTGATCTCATTGTTTTCACAGATTAATCCTCTCTAATTGAGCCATAACTTTGAACAGAGCCTCCATTCACAAAGAACTGCCCACCTCTCGCTGTGGTGCCTTTTCTGTCTGTAGGTGCAAGAAAAGGCAAGCTTGCAAAAAGATCATAAAGCCATCTGAATATCCACTGCTGAATAAACCTACTGGCCAGGTTGATGAAATGCAACCTGAAGAAAAGCCATCTAAAAAAGTCTGAAAAATCTCCTATTCTTAGCAAAAACTATCCTTAGTTTTATTTTTAACTGATTTACTGACTTATAGCCTTCACCAGCTGAATAAAGTTAACTAACAGGCAGAAAGTAGTGGCCACACAATAGACTTTTAAAGCTATTTATAGATATATAAATTTTTCTTAAATGGTATTTTCATATTGAACTAGCCCTCCAAATTCAGGAATTTTGTGCAGTGGTGTTTTTAAAACCTCAGAAGCAGTTTAGGGATCTTTGTCCTTTATATCCACAGACTATCTGGATTGCTCCTGAGAACCACATAACAAAACTTCCCTTTTTCTGCAAGTGACTACTCATAAAATGCAGATATTTTAATTCAATGTCATCACAGAATGCTTTATAACTACAGGAAAGAAAACTAGGAGATATATTTGTAATACAAACTGCTAACTACTTTCAGCTGGCAACACTGTGTCCTTGCATGAAAATCATCCTATTACATTCCATGACTGCGCATGAAATGTAAAGCTCATGGCTCCTATAAGAGACAAAAGGTGGGAAAAAATAAATACCAAAATGATTTGTGTTGCCACAAGAAATAAGGCTAACATTTGCTTTCCTTGATCCTTCTGCTCCCCTCTCTATTACAAGGTAGAATTCAAAATTTATTTAGTCTTTGCAGATATTTCTATTTGCCCAACCTCTCGGAAATACCAGATGATTCCTAGAAAAGCATTTTAATTTGATAAACCTAAGAACAGGAGATTGAAAGAGATCATGTGAAGAGGGCTAAAAACAGGGTTCATTTTTATTTCAGGGATGAGAACGTGTTAATGTCAATGAGCAGTTAACAGTGCATCTGGCCCTATACAGAAATAACAGTTCCACAGAACTCTAGCCAGGAATTTTATCAATTATGTGGGATCTGAACATGAATGGAAGGCAAGAACAGATTTTCAGTGCTCTGAAGTGCTCACAGTGTAACATCTCTCTTGCTACTTTCTTCCACCCTTGTGGCCAAATTTCATCCTCAGGGGTGTGGGAAATATCTGAATGAACTTGGGCACCGCCTGAAGAGTTCAGCTTACCGGCACTGACACACAAAAAATGTTCCCAGAAGATTTTGGCAGCTGTTTTGAGCAAGATAATGATTTATGTACTTATCCTTAACAGGTTAAAAAATCCCTTTAACACACAAAGTTTTCTTTGGAAAAGAAAGGGAATCCAGCCCTCCCAGAAAGGGAGCCCAGCCCTCTCAGCGCCCCTGTGGCTGTGGGAGCTGTCCCTGGAGGTGGGGATGGGGTTTAACATCTGTGGTTATTCCTCTCCCTGCTCCTCACAGCCCCGGGAGCTGGCAGGCTGTGCACAAGTCAAGGATTTACCTCCTGTTCCTCCTGAGCACCAGTACAAGGGCTCACAAACTGGGCTGGAGCTGCAGTGTAAGAGTTTTCCTGAAATCCCGCTCATGCTACGTGGTAAATCCCAATTCACCACTCGGCGCAGTGAAAGGGACCCTGTTGGGAGCAGGAACAACCCCATATCCTCCCATCCATGTCACAGGGGGCTGTAAAATCCCTTCACCTACTGCCTTCTGCAAGCTGGATTTCTTTCCTGACCTGAGAATTAAGTGCCTGCTCTTTCCCTGCAGAAATAGTTTTTGTGAGGGACCAGTGGACAGATATAACTCAGGTTTTATTAGATCCAAACTGTCACAACTGAGCACCTTCCTCTTATTTATGGGACCAGGGGAATAAACTCTCTTTCCATCCTCCCATGATGTTGCCGCCAGGGCTGTGCAGACATTAGCCATACTTTCCAGGCATTTTTCCCAGCTCCCAGGAGCAAGGGAGGCTGATCCAATCAGGCACTGAGTGTGGTCCTCTTTCCATGCTGCATAGCTGAGAAAGAGGAACAAAGCAGGGCCATTTTTCCAAAGTTTTTGAGAGTCTGGCTGCCCATAATGGCAAAGGAAGGAGCTGCAGGGAGTTCCTCCTGCTTTCTGAGTGATCCCAGCAGAACAGGGCTCCTAGGCAGGGTCACATCTGGAGGAATGACCCCTTCTACCTTAGGCAGATTGTTTTCACCTGCTGTTCACTGTACACACTTCCTGCCATTTATATTATATTATATTATATTAATTATATTAATTATATTATATTATATTATATTATATTATATTATATTATATTATATTAATATATTATGTTGTGTTATGTTATATTAATTATATTATATTATTGCTGTGCATACCCCAATGTCTTCAGGACCCCTCTCTTTCCTCTAAGCTATTTCCAACCTGGTGAAGAAATGCTACATTTAAATTCCTTAAGGGGAGCTTATCAAAAGGATTTCGTTTCAGACACACACCACAAAATTGTTACAAATAACTTCATGTTGTTTATAAAGCCAGTGGCAAGCCTGTGCTTTGAGAACGGAATTCATCACAGGACCTAAATAAGGTTGAGTTTTCAGCAAACAAATTTGGCAGTGGCAGTCACAGCTGCCCCAGGAGCTACAGGTCACCCCACTTCAACCTCACCAGGTGAGCAACAGTTCTTTCTGTTCACTGCCTTCCTTGGCTTGAGGAAGGAAGGATGAAGGGTTTTGAATGATCATCTAAAACTTATTTTATCCAAGATTATCACAGCAGCACATTGCCTCTACATGAAAAAGGAATTTCCAGTCACAAGACCAGAACTGCCACATCCCAGCATTAGCTTACTCCAGGCAAAGCGAGCTGCTCTCTGTGATTCTCCATTTGTAAAAAAAATAAAATAAAGCAGTGAAACAAACAACTCTCACTTAAAGTCCTTCCTCCAACTGAGCAATGCAAGGGTTAAACAGATAATAATTTAGTGAGCTTTGAAAACAATGTCTGAGGATCTAATGCTCTCTTTCCTCGACAGATGGCTCAGAAGAAATCTGGGAAGCCTTACCCATGGAAAAAATTACTAGCCTTAAGAACAATACATACAACATATCTGAACACATGGCTGCCTTTCAACACTTATGCTCAGACTGGGAATAGCATTCAAAAGCCACCATCCCCGAGGAGCTTTTCTCTTTGCAAAGATCCCATGTCGTGGCTCTCTTCTCCCTCTCCTCAACACAGGCTTGCTACACTGTTTACTGAGCTGGGAGACTGAAATAAAACCAGCTTCTCTATTACCTCGTAAAATCTTGGAATTCTGCTCAGTAATTTTACAGATAAGAACTTACTACCATGAATGAATAGCCCCTAAGTATTATGAGTGTTGGCAGAGTAGATGAAGCTTTTTCAACAAAACCAGCTTGGGGAAAAAAATGGACATAAGAAAATGTCTCAGTTCACTAGTCAAAAAAAAAAAAATTGCAGTTCCCTGAAACTAATATTTAATCAAAATCAAATTCAGGTTTACATTAAAAAAATTATTTTAATATAAACAGCATAAAAATATTTCCATTTAATCTCTTGTTCATTGCTAAATAATATCCTCTTACAAATTCTCACAACAATGAAGCACCAACAATGAGAATGACAATCTGCCCAAGGGTGAGGCATTTGGGTATTTTCAGTAATCCGAGCCTTATCTTCTAATTGCCCTCACCCTTAAACTTTTCCACTCACTGTCCCGTGCCCAGGTGTGGTGCAGCATTCCCCATCCCACCTCGTGTCCCAAACCCCTATTGATCCTTCAACCCCTTAAAACTATGGAACAATCCATCTGCTATTCACGAGCTGACTGCTGTCTGTCCCCAGCTGCTGATCTTTGGTGGCCCTGTGAGTGTGGAGTGACCAGCGCAGACTGCCCCTGGCTGCAGATCACCCCCGTGTGCCCCACAAAGGGGTGGCTGTGCTGGCAGGAGCATCCCGGGGCAGCAAACCCTGCAGGGACAGTCCGTGCTAAGCCACGGCTCCTTCAGCTCCTGTGGGCACCCTGTCCTGCTGGGCACACTGTCCTGCTGGGGACATTGTCCTGCCAGGCACACGGTCCTGCTGGCACTGTCCTGCTGGGGACATTGTCCTGCTGGGCACACTGTCCTGCTGGGGACATTGTCCTGCCAGGCACACTGTCCTGCTGGCACTGTCCTGCTGGGGACATTGTCCTGCTGGGCACACTGTCCTGCTGGGGACATTGTCCTGCCAGGCACACTGTCCTGCTGGCACTGTCCTGCTGGGGACATTGTCCTGCTGGGCACACTGTCCTGCTGGGCACACTGTCCTGCTGGGGACATTGTCCTGCCAGGCACACTGTCCTGCTGGCACTGTCCTGCTGGGGACATTGTCCTGCTGGGCACACTGTCCTGCTGGGCACACTGTCCTGCTGGGGACATTGTCCTCACATTGTCCTCACATTGTCCTGCCCACTGTCCTGCTGGGAGGGCTCAGTGCTGCTCACCAGCCTTGGGGGAGCCCCTGGAGCCCCCCAGGCTCCCCAGAGCCTCTGCAGGAGCCTGAACCCCCCGGTGTCTGTGAACCCCTAGTAGCGAGGTGACACCTGGGGTGACCCCGCTGAGCCCCCAGCCCCAGTGCCACCATAACAACAGCAGGAACCCCCTGGGACCCTGCTGAGTGCCCCACCCATGGCGTCATCCCAGAGCCCTGTCACAGCCACTGCCACCCTCTCAGGACACCCAGCATGTGCTGCAGCTGGGCTCTGCTTCCAGAACCTTCGCCTGCACAGCCCTAAACATTCCTGCCTGTTGCCACACACCCCATCCCTGTCCCCTGTCACAACCCACATCCCTGTCCCCTCACACACCCCATCCCTGTCCCACACCCCATCCCTGTCCCCTGTCACACACACCACTCCTGTCCTGCACAGCTCAGTGCCCTGGCTTTGATTTCCCTTATTTCCACCCCTGCAGGGCCACCCAGAGCAGCTGAGCTCTGGCAGCTCCAGCCTCCCAGTCCCACTGGTTACTCAGGAATGCTGCTGTGGGGCTGGCGATGAGGGAAGCTAAAGGGACTGTGGTTGCTCTTTCACTGCCCCACCCCACAGCATGTGCTTTAGACAAGTGGGTGCATTGCCACTGGAAAGGACTTTCTTCCAGGCACAAGAAGACAAGGATGTTTGTAGTATAGCACAGTCAATAAAACAGGGAGATCTGGGATCAGGAAACTCACAACCTGTGCTTTAATAACCCTTCTGTAGACATAACACTGTGTTCTGGACCCAAAGTGCATGGGCAGCTGATATAATATCAGATTTATCCACTTATTATTGCTATAACTGCACTGAGTGACATCCATGTGTTCAGTTTAGTGGAGAACTTCCCATTCCTTCCCTCCTTCTGGCCCACTCCCCACATTCTGCCAGTGTTTCCCAGCTGTGGCCTAATTAGGATGAACCTGTAGTGCTTGATTTATATTTATTTCCCTCTCTTATCTTTTTTATTCATGGTTTTAGCTTTATCAAAGTGTTGCTATCATTTGGAGACTCTCATCAAATCTTGATTTCCTAAGGACCACCTAAAGTGATTTTCAGCTCTTCTCATCAAAATGACATGAAAAGCAGAGTCTTTTTGGGGTGATATAATTTTCTCTGTCTATTGTCTTGTCAGCTAAATTCTTACAGGACAGATTAAAATCTTCAGCTTCCTTTAGGAAAAGGGACAGTATATAAGACTTCCTTAAGTGCTTCTGTGTGTGTCTGCCTGCCAATAAGTGAAATAATGACAAAACACCTTCAGGAGTGCTTCAGCCCCCTCCTAGAGCCCTTTGTTACCCACCAGAACACCAGGAGCTTCCCTCCCAGCTCTTGGTTGATCCCTAGCATGGCTGATAACAGGCCTTGTAGCAGGTGATGATTATGACGATAAATGACACAAATGATGGGTATAAAACAGAGTGGATCCCTCAGTGCCCCTGCTCATGGGATCAGAGCTCCTTCTTTCCATGTCCTGAGCAGAAGCAGTTCGCATTCCCTGGGAGTGAACCATGCCCCAGCATCAGCTTTCCTCTGGCTGTGCACATTCCCTCCTTTCCCCCCCTCCCTTCCTCCCTGGTCTCCAGCAGCTCAGCATGCACTGCCACCTCCTTTTCCATATCCCGACTTCCTGAAAGTTTGGGCTGAGGTAACTCTCAGTTCCCAGGCACTCTGGGGCAGCACAAAACAAGCCAGGGGAGCTGCTGTCAGAGGCTGAAGGACAGAGCAGCCCTCCATCCCCCATGCTGTACAGACAGAGCTCAGTGACAGCTAAATATGCATTGTAAATAGATTTTCTCCCTTCTGCTACCCTTGCACAGCATGAGAAACCCCCACCCATTTACCTCTACTTTGGGATATCCCTTTCACCAAAACTTCTCGAGGCAACATTTTTCCATGACAAACACCAGCCTGGCCACCATACATGCCATTTCTCTTATCCAAGGTCCCCTTTTTCTTCTTTTTAGTCCTTCAGTATTGGACTTCTGGCCTTTCTGAGTAGCTTGAAGACACAAAGTCACTTCTCACACAGCAATATTGTAATGGCTGTAGGGCTGAACTGTGTTGGCACCTGGTTTGTCAGCTGGTACCAGGAAACAGTGACCTGAAAAAACCTCCTCTGTAAACCTCCTACAGGATCAAGGAGGATGGATAAACCTTTTTTCACTAATTTTCTAACAAAAATAACCAATGGGAAGCATTTAATGCCACAACTCAACCTGCTACATCACGAGCTGTTTGCTCCTCATTCTTCTGAGGCTATCAGAAAATCATTCATTTTTCTTGTGGCATTTCCAAGTGAATAAGAATAAAAGGATCATCACAAAGGAACAATGACAACATGGATGGGAGTAGCCAGCACCAAAATTGAATCCCTGGTTTAATTTTGTGAGACTCATCAAAAGGAACCATCTCTTTTTCCCAGTATTGCTGTTTCTTCAGAAAAAAACAAGGGAAAAGGTCTGGTATGTCTGCAGAAACAGAAACCAGACTCTGCTGTGGGCACTCCAAACAATAAACACCTAAAAGCAAAGGGAGAAGTGAAGGCACATGAATCCAGAGAATAAACAGTCCCTGGCCTCCGGTTACTCCTCTGACTGTCCCATATTCAGAAAAATACCTCCACCCTCTCCACGGGGATTAAGTTGGTAGGAATCCCCCAAGTGTAGAACAGGGTATTCTGCACTAATCTGGCTGGGAGGGACAGGCAACTCACATCACTAATCTGGGGCAAACAATCAGCTCTGCACAAAGCAGCTGAGGGGCACAGGGTCGCTGGTTTAGCAGACGTGGCCTTCTAATAAACACAAAGCCAATCTGTACTTAATGAGTTTAGGGCGACCTCTGAAGTACAGAGTTGCCTCTCAGTGGTCTAGTGCAGATTTCAGTGCAATTAAAAATCTGCAAGTCACAGGAAACAAAGAACAACACAAATTGCTATGCACAGTCAAAGAACCAGATCCTCTTGTACTAGAAACCACATTGTATTTTACATTTATATGATTTATTTCATTCCTTAGCCATATCATGAGCCTATAAAAACCTTTTCATTAAATTAATGCTCTATGTCTCTTTTACCGTGATGTGCCTGATTAAAATGACACTATATACTTTCCCCCCCTTTCTTAAGGCCTAATCCCATAATACTTTATAAAGATCTTATGTGGAGATTGAGCTCCTTTTTCCCCCAAACCTTTCATCTTATTCAGTTTGATTAGGGTCATGGGTCCAGGCTCATCCCAAGCATAATTCCATTGGAGTCAAAAGAGCCACTGCACTGATCAGAGCAGACCACAGAAGCAAACATTTGGTGCCCTACATTTGGCAACACAAAAGGATAATATTGTATTTATTCCCTTTTCAGTCTGAACCACACTTTGATAGATCATTCGAGATGGTAATGAGTCAGACAGCCTTTTACAAGAGTAAATACCCCAGATATAATACACTCCTCAAACTATCTCCCTGTTCCTCGTTCTTTCTACAAACTTTCCAGCCACTGCAGTGAACACTTTGGATGTTTGCTGCTTCAGCTCTCAGGATGGAAATGATCTCCTGCAAGTCGTTTGAACCAATCCATCTGAGACTAAGCAGCTGGACTCTCCCTCTGTACTTCAAAGGCAGAATTCACCAGTATCATCTTAAAGATCTTTGTTTTCCTACCAACCATGCAGCAGCTTCACAGTAACTTACAACTGGTTAAAGCTGTCCAGTGCTACATGTACCAACTCTGCTAGCTGTAATTTGAATTAAAGTTACCTAAGGACGAAAGTCACTGAACTATTAAAGATCAACAATATATATCATTTTTTTCGTTTTCCCACCTGGAAACATTTGCAGAGTGCTGTAAATTCTGTCTTGTTTAACAAGGAGGCCTCGTACACAGGGGCTTCACTGAAAATCCACGGCTCTTCCTCATTTGGGATGAAAATGAAAAAAAATGGAAGCTTAAAGGAAGAAGGGATAAGAAAACTGTGAAAGTCCTTGGAGCTGCACTGTGTCTGAACTGCAAATATTTATTTTTTTTATGTCATCCTATAAAACGTGGACGTTGCAATCCATTCTATTTAACATCCTCTTTTAGGAGGTTGATAGCCCCCATTCACTTCACAAACTCCAGGTTTACTGCTTTCCCATTCTGCTAATAATAAAAAGGTGCCACAGATAATTAAAAACAAACTCAGTTCCAGCACTCATTAAAGAAGAAAATATGAACTTCTGAAAAGCTGTCATATATAATAAAGCAGTGTTATCTGCCTAGAATTACTACATTGATTTCAAATGGATAAGTCTTGAGAACAAAATCCACCAAAATGCAGTTAAATTAATTGCTTTTTTACAAAGGGGAGCTTAAAAATGGAGTAATTAATTGACCTACTGCTTGTGACAATTTCCCTGTAGTTAACGATCACTCCTGCAGAAGATGAAAAAATAGCCTGTTTCATTTGCAAAGAGGTGAATCAAATCAGTGCAAACTAACACTGCCAGTGCTTCTGTGACAGGGGAATTGTACAGGAGAAAATAATGAATATCCATGAAACAGGATAAATTCCAAACTCACTTTTATCTTTGCAACTTCACTGCACCCAGCAGCATTATTTCAAATCAGGACTGGGGTTCTCCCAGTGCCCTGACATTGGGAATATTTAGCCCTGGGCTCCCAGTTACCTGGTGGAGAACAGTATAATTTGAAATTAATTGGAAAAGTCATCTTAGTAGTGGAGATTCAGAAAAATATATGGGTTTATTCACTATAGGGACATTTTATTTACTTGTTCATTATTCTGAAACAGATTGTGCAAAATACCTTGAAACAGGGTTTATTAATGTAGCTGCAGTTGCCTGATTTGTCACACACAGAATTCCTAATAATTTTAAACTAATTCTAAAAAAAGCCCCAGACAAACAAACCAGAGATTGCACTCATATTCCAAAGACCACTAGAGCCTGCAAAAATATCCAGGCACATTGTGTAAGTGCTGCTTGGAATGTACAAAAGGCACAGGGGGAATATTGGGATCCATTGGGGTTTGGGAGGAGGAACACGTGGGTGGCAGTGCCCCACAGAAGGAATCAAATAGTGACAAATTATGACCAGGGCACCACCCATAGAAAGGGCACTGCAAGCCTAAATGTCAGGATTTCCATGGGAATGCCGGGTCAGGAAAAGGGGAGACACCCCATACACAGGGTGGGGGCACACAAAGCTCCGTGGCAGAAAGGAGACCTCTGTCCTGTCCCTCCCCTTCCTGGGGATCCCTAACACTCAGATGGAATTTTGGCTGCCCCTCAGAACTGACTGATTTTGGAAAACGGGCAGTGACTGCAGTGTAGCTCTTCCTAAAGTGTAATTATTCCAAATAAGCATAAGCTGGACTATTCCCTTCCCACTGTGTTACCCAAACTCCTGCTCACTGCAGTTCATCTGCTCCCACACTGCTGCCCACTGCCCTCAGCTCCTCTGGGGTTTTTTGTCACTCATAAAGTATTTGATGGCTCAGAGGAGTTCTGTGCCACCTACGAAGTTGGACTTTTCAGTGTCCACTTCAGTCTCCAGATCATCAGGGAAAAAAACAAACCTATTTTTTCCACATGCCAGAGGGCAGGGCTGGATGGGATTTTGGGAATTAGGAATTGTTACCTGGCAGGGTGGGCAGGCCCTGGCACAGGGTACCCAGAGCAGCTGGGGCTGCCCCTGGATCCCTGGCAGGGCCCAAGGCCAGGTTGGACACTGGGGCTTAGAGCAGCCTGGGACAGTGGAAGGTGTCCCTGCCATGGCAGGGGTGGCACTGGATGAGATTTAAGGTCCCTCCCATCCCAAACCCTTCTGTGATCCTCATTGTGCATTAGACAGCCTCTGGCAGCAGGACTTGGACTCTTCCCAAACCGAGCACTGACCATTGCAGTCCTTGTTTCATCTACATTGAGGGCAACTGACTTTTTTACTTTTATTCAACCTTTGGTGCATAAACTCACAACCTTTTAAAAATGCAAATATATTACATGCCCACTGAATCCTTTTCATTCTTATCCCTTATGGAGATCTTCAGGCAACTCCAGCAGCCAGAGAAGACCATTTCTCCCAACAGAAGCAAACCTTATCCTAACCACATTTATTCCTGTGCTCAGTGATTATATCCTTTAGGTGAAACCCTCCACCTCCCCAGGGACTGTAATTGTGCTTATCAGTCCTTTGTCCCTCTCTGGGGCCCCACCTCAAGCCTGTCTTGAAGCTTCAATGTGCGTTCCAAAAATATTAGGACTGGAGTCAGCATGGGTGGAAATTCTGGTTTGGAGCCAGCTTTGAGAGAAAATTTCAGAAATACAGCCTTTGTAAAATGCCTCATCATATGTGCCAAAGAAAGTAGGAGCAGACTAATCTTTGTTTAATGTAATTTTTCTTGCAATTGATAAGCACCGAAAGATCCCAGATCAAAAGTGGACCTTAATGAAGAACGCAAATTTCACAGGTGTGAGAAAAATACAAGGTGTGAACACCTTATAAATGTGGGGGAAATTCTCTAGATGCTGTGGGTTTATCCCTTCAAAATAGTTTTATTCCTATGAACAAGGGCACTGGAAATTCTCCCAGTTTCTATGAGCCTTTTCAGTGCTGTGTCAAGGATTTTGATGACATCCTGATTCAGTGTTGAAGAGATATCAATGTGTGTGTTTTTGTAATGTAATTCAATATATTTGACTACATGTGACTCATTAATATAAAATATCATAAAATTCTCTTAAAACAAGTGTAATTTGGGGGTCCTGCTAGATGTTTGGGGGCTTATTGTTTTTGACTTTTTAAAAAAAGTTGAAGTCCACAAACGTGAAAAAATGTATGAAAACATCCCAAAGTACACTCGGACTTATATTTTCATGTTTGAATATTCTATTATTCATTCCTCCCTTCCACACTCATTTATGAAATTATGCCAGTGGATTTTACTTGAAGAGAGTGATTCCAATACCTGGATACAATGTGATGCTTTTTGGTGGGCAATGGTTGGTGAATATGCACCCCCAGATCAGATCATTCAATCAAACACAAACCTCAGAGATTGCTCCAGCTCAGGATTAATTGCACCCACTCGAGGCAGACAAAATATATTTTGGCATTGCTTCTGACAGATGAAAATAAAGCAAACAATAAGGATCAGCTTGCAGTTAACAATATGCAAAATTAAGGAATACAACAATTTTAAACTTTTATGGGAGTGCTGATTAGCTTTTGTTCTAAAAGCTACAAAGAGATTTTGCTGTTAATCTCGTTACTCATCCAGCCAGCAAAGAGAAGCAGGGAGCCTCAGAAGCCTCCCCTCACACAGGATCACAGACACTGCATCAATGCTGCTTGACAAAAATGCCTTTTTGTTTTAAGTGGCCAGAAGTAGAACAGTAAGAAACTCAAATTATCTCTAAAGGCATCGATGACTGTGTAAGCTGATTTTAATAAAGTGTGTCCTATGCATTTTCCATTTGAAGGTTAAATTCTCAATTAATTTTTCAGCTTGTTGCCATCTCAGCTGAGTGTGGTTGCTAATTGCAGTGAAACAATAGTTTCCAAAAGCTTTGAATTCATGTGCTGAATTTCAGACACAGCCAGAGATCCCTGAGAGTGCTGTAGCACAAACCAGAACCACTGCAAAAACCCCAAATTCAAGCACTAACACAACTCCCCAGATTTATTTTTTTTTTTTAATTTTGGAAATGTAAAAAAATTGTTATTCTTGGTTATGTTTATCCCATATTTTTCAGATTCATTTATTTTTCTCTTGAAAGTGAAAGACTTCAATAGCCAACATCTTAAATACTCTTCCATAAAATGTGTAGAGAATAAAGAGAATGCACAAAGCAATATTTCAGAGTTGAGTACCTAAATGAATTTTATCTACAAATAATAGGCTTAAAAATCTAATCTACTGTAAACCCAGAATTAATGAGCATCCTACTGATGAAGAATATTCCAGAACATACTTTCCTTTGTTAAAAGACTTTTAATAGCTGCCTACTGCACCTTTCACAGTTTTGTGCCAGTGAGCATCACAAATGGATGGGAAAAATTCTCTTTTTTCTCTCGGTATTAAAAAATTCCAAGAACCCACAAAAATATCTATATTCTCTACAGGTTCAAACTCCTTCTCACCCTACATTTCATCCAGGGCAGAAGCATCTCTGGGCCATGAGAACTCCAGGGTTGTTCTGTCCCTCTCTGAGGTTTTGCTCCGCCTGTCTAAATATATCCTTTGGTTCATAAATGTCAATAGGGAATAGTGACAAAACAGCTTCAAACCTGAAGTCATCCAACAAACCAAACCAAAACAAAACAAAAACAAACAAACAAAAAAAAAAAAAATCCCCACATTTCCACGGCAGCACAACTAAATTATTTCATAAGCTACAGGTGCAGGGGAGGCAGCTTGGAATGTTGTCTTTTATCAGTCAAGGAAAACAGTGACAAAGCTGAGGCCTAAAAATCTAACATCTGACACAGCCTGGGTCCATCCAGCTGCCCAGAGCGCCCAGCTCTGCCGGCTCAGGACTTCTCACAGTTCTCACCCTCAGAGAGCTGCAGTCCCTGGAATGGACTGGGTCCATTTTGAAACCAAATGACAGGTGAACAGACTGCAAACTACAAAACAAACAGCATTTTAATATACTTAAGAGATGTACATTTCTCCCCAGCTTACCAGAGCACAGGTGCAGAACTCTTCAATCTTCTCACAAAGATATCCTGTGAGTCAGTAAAAAATGGGTAAACTGAGGCACAGAATGCCTGGAGGGGTTTGGGGTGGACCAAGATGGAAAGCTCTGCCTGAGGGTGGGGTCTCCCAAGTTCCAAAGGGTCATTCCAGCCCAAAATTTGTCCCCTGGGCACCAAACCTCCACACATACTGGCCCCAACTACCACTTCCAGTGGACATAAAAAAATTACAGCTACAAAATATCCAATAAATGATTGTGTTAATGAGGCTGTTAATTAACCTAGGGACCCTTCAGCTATGCTGGGTTTTTTTGAGAGGAGTTGGGGGCTTTTTTAGGTTCTAAACTACATATTTTCTTTAAATTTAGACAATCTGTATCAAATTCTGTTGCTAACTCACCAGTGTTAATGAGGGAAGACATTCACACTTTTTTAAAGCTGACATCTTTATTATTCCTTTATTTACTCAAATACAGTGAGGAGGCAAACAAAAAAAAACAGAATCACAAGTAAAGAGTACAAAAGAAGGAAGAAAAAATCTAGGAGCTAAAAAAATCATTTAAAAGATTGCAAGGCAGGGAAAGTGGGAAAATTACCTAAAAATAGTATATCACATGAGGTAAATTTTATATCCAAGGGTGGATTATAATTTTGGATTTGCTCTTACAATCCACCTGCTCTCCTGTACAGCTGTGGAAAGGCTCCTCAATGTCAGGCCATTAATCTTGTGACCCTTAAAACATTTCTTGGTTTAAAACTGTGAAGAAAGACCTTCACTCAAGCACAGTTGCAATCAATGGAGAAAGCATTAATCACCTAAGAAGTGGTGTTTTGAGACTCGTGAAACTGAAATGAATCACAATATGAAAAAATGCAATTATTTTTGAGGGCTTTGTTTTGTTAACATTCAGTCACTCAATCTGCTCTCTCTGCCTGTGTGTTTTGGGGAGAGGGAGAGGTTCCAGGGCTGGTTTGGGGCCAGTGCCTGCTCCCTCCATCCTGCCCTGCACAATTCCCTTTCCCACCCTTATCTTCCCACCCAGCACCTCAGCTCCATCCCACACGCAAACAAGCCTGAGTTTCCCCATGGCACACCAAGATGATTATCTGCCCTTCTGTGAGTGATTTTTTTTGTTTGTTTGAAGAGGCTCTGCTTTCCTCAGAGACCCACTAAGACAAGCATTCAACCTTGGAACAAAGAATTCACTTGCTGACTATTTATTGACCTATTAGCTTTGAAAGGCTTATTTATCTAATAGGTCTGGATCCTGCAAAGGACTCCATAAATTGATGTTCAGATGGATATGCCAGTGAACCAGTTTGCAAGTACAGTTTGGGACAAGAGTAAAAGCCAGTTGATGATTTCTGCAACTCCCCTTCTCTGGGGGAAGCAAAGCAGCTCAGGCAGGGCAGAAAATCAACATTTACTTTCCAGCAGCCAGACCAGAGCATCATGTGGGACATCAGTCAAGTACATTATTGAGCCTGGCGAGCTGGATAAATACGGGCTACTAGAGCTACCCAAAATGTGATGGCCCTGACAGACATATTTGAAAACCACTTGCAGAAAATGTTCAAATTTTTACCAGTTGTACTGATGGTAAATAACACAAAAGCTTTATGGAAAGGGAGACCTCAATTATTTTGAATAAAGTATTGCTTTACATCCTATAAGGTCACAAACTTGTTGGCAAAGGAGCAAAGGAAGGTGTTGGGTTTTGTCTGGAGCGGAACCATCAGGCCGTAGTCAGAAAGAAGAATTTTTGATTCCTATTGTGGTGGTAATTTTGTTGGGAAAATGTGACAAGTTCCTGGCTCCCTTCCCTCCACGATCCCCGATTCCTGACAGACTGGGCTTTCCTTCCAGGCTGCCAGGTTTCCCTGGGATTCCCAGCCCCGGAGGGGATTTCAGGGGACACAGCCGTCCCTACCAAATTTCCAGGAGTTCTGCCCATGAATATCTGCCTGCAGCTCCCAGGGCACGGGAGCAGCTCAGCAGCTGTGGCAGGAGCAGCCCAGGAACTTCTCCAGGACACACTGTGAACAGCAAACCCTGCCTGTGCTTGAGCACCACAGGAGAATTTCCTTTCCCAGGAAATAAATGCCTCTGAAGAAATGCATAGATTGCAAATACAGATTGAACGAACGATGCCCTCAGCTGGAAATTCTAAAGGCTGCTGGCCAGCACAGTGGCACCAAATTTCCAGGTAGGGATATACAGGAATCTCTTATCAGAATCCTGAGCTCTCAAAGGTGCAAAGGTATCAGAGAGCTGTGGCTGTGGCCACCTGCATCACCCCTCCAACCCCAAAGCAGCAAAGAAGCAAAATAAACAACAACAACAACAAAAGGAAATAAATTATTTCTGTCACTATTAAATTAGTCTGCCCACAGACCTGGGATAACCTAAATTCCCCAGGAGACAAGAAGATCTTTGGAATAAGATGAAACTTCAGCGAAATGCCGGCCAGAAAATTGTGGTGACACCACCAAGGCCAGAAACGCCTTCAGTCCCCCCAGGCACAGGAGCTGTGGGGGAAGCTGGGTGGTTTTGGGGGTGATCCCCTCCCACTGTAAGACTTCAAACTGATTGCTCCAAAACAAACATTACAGGTGGCTTGAATCTAAAAGCCAAAAATGGGAACTACTGTAAACTTAGATGATGATGAACTTAGAAATTATAAATTCGGAAGGGACGTTCATTGCTGTCTAGTAGAAAAAATCAGATTTGATGACAAATATCACAAACACCTGCACTGTAACAAAATTCAATAATTTGGTGGGGTTTAGAGTGTTAAAAGTGGCTTTTAAAGCAGTTTTGGTATATGTAAAGTTCATTTGCCTGAAGATCTCAGGTTCTATAAAGAAAATTTCAAAGAAAATGTATAACTACATAATTTTGTTAGTTCTCCTCCTGGCAAGGCCTTCTACCATACAGGAACTAAACTTTCCCTCTGCTACAAAATTAACCAAAGAAACTGCAGCTGAATCCTGCAGTCATTTTTCATCCTAATCTTCTGTGCAGAACTTTCCTCATGGCTCACATTCCAGGGTGTCAACTGGAAACCCTCCTCTCTAAGCAGCCTTGATTTAATGGGACAGAAATCTGACTGTGAGCTCCAAACACAGAGCCCCTGTTCTGCTACAGATGTTTTCACCTAATGCTTTTGAAACCCATTAATTTAAAAATATTTAGATTTCATTTCTTTAGAAGAGGCAAATTAGCACACATGCAGCTAGAGAAGTACTTTTGCTATAGAGACCAAAGCAGTATTTGCAAAATAATGTACATATTTGTCCTCAATTTTTGAAAAACACCCCAACCTTTTTTTTTAGGTAGTGCTCAATAAATTCTTACCCTCCTGTGGCTGTACTGAAAATCCCTTCCTTTCATTCAAGGTCTGTGTACTAACTTGGATATTGCTGTCAGAGCTTACCAGGGATTTATAGAAGGCCACATTACATTCCCACAGAGCTGCAGTTTCTAATTTCATTTACACATCACAAAGTCCCCCATGCTAAAGAGCAGCACAGAGAACTAGAGGCCAAATGTGGTCACTGAACTAAATGTTTATCTTCTGCTAATTATTTTCAAATGACATGTAATGGAAATAACTTATTTGTTGGCCTATTTTTATCTCATTAGCAACACTTGTAATTTCAATTAGGTTAATTAAGTAAAGTTCCACCAGCCAGGCAGCCTCAATCTTTTATTCCTTGCAAATTTTGCTCCTTCTCTGACGAGTCAAGCAGAGTTTTGTTGTTGGGGTGGTGACAGGTGTTTTGTTAAACAGAGGGATTTGCTAAAGCCTGGTGGGGCCAATTCAGTTATCAAATGAGAAATGCAACTGAGAAGAAGGAAAAGGTAAAAGGTGTGAATAGAAGAAACCCACAGGGGAAGAAATGCTGCGAGGGGTCACCAAAAAGAGGAAATTGCTCATGGTGGCTCCACTGGGTGAAGGATGCTGGTCTTACATAAGCCAAAAACTAACTTTTAGCAAGATGTTTTGCTTTACATTGAGGGCAGGCTGGAACCTGTAGCACAAACAATTCCAGCTCTGACTTGAAAAAAAAAAATCTTTCATTCTTTTCATTTCCTTCTCTGAATAATTTATAGTGCTAACATGTTTTGTCCTCTGAATTTGTTACTCAAAGTGCTGTTTGTTAAGAACTGCCTCTGCAAGGGAAGGCACCAAAGATCAGCTGGAAAGAGAAGCAAGGGGCTGCTTTAGGCTGCAGGTTCCAAACCTCAGCTGCAGAGCAGAAATAATGATCTCACTGCTTGCCACAGAGCTGGGGGAAGCTCAGTGTTACTTTGATATGTGACATTATTCCACATACACGTAATGAGTAACAAGCACAAAAAAAAAATAGCAATAACACTTAGATAGTGAGAAGATACTTTATTTAGAGGTTTTTTCAGACTAATACCTGGTATAACAGGAATTTCACCAAAGCCACCTTCAAACAGGGATTAAAGCAGCAAAGCGTATTTGTGTGTAGTTCTATAATGAGTGTACAGCAGCAGTTTATGCATTTTAAGGTCACACTTTCACACTGGAAACCCTTCAGCAGATCTGACATGTTCATGTGATTAAAGCAGGATAATAAGGATAATAATTTTGAAAATAATAGCCTATTCACTACTCTGGGTGAGTGCAAAAAATTTAGTCTTGCACACAAACCCTGCACACTGTACAAAAGTCCTTGTTAAAGACATTAAAGATATTAAAGTGTATTTCAAGAAGTGCTTATTGACTGGCTTCCACAATACACCCAATTCTCTACAATTCTGCACAAGTACATCTAAAAAAATTTACTTTTGATAGAAAATGTTGGAACAAAGAGGCATTTATTCCTTTGGCTCTTTTCTTCCACTGTGAAAGCTGTAGCCATGCAAATATCCAGCTGCCTTTATTTTTAATAAGCACTTACATGGGGATAACTTGGTACTGCTGAGAAACTCCAGACAGCTCTTGGAACAGATGGAAGCTTTACAGTACCGGAACATTGCTAAATACTGCTCTTAATACTGATCTGAATTTTAATTCTCATTTTCATACCAACCAGGTAAACCTGAATTAATTCTATTCTACTCAGTGATGAATTACCAGGCCAGAATTCTGCTTTTCTTTATCTTGAGCTTTTTATCCATTTCTAAACTGAAAAACCTCCACTGAAGACTATGCTTATCTAAGACATGGATCATTTAACAAAATAAATAATAAGAACTGATATTTTATCTTAGCAGCGCCTGAAAATTTTCTAAACATTCTTAGGATGACACGTCAATTCCATTTTCATCACCTCATCTTGAAGCATAAGGGCATCACAGGTAAAATTATTTGCTTTCTTGATGGTATTTTCTCTTCTGTCACAGTGTTGTGGTGAGTTCAAACACGCAGGAATAAGGAATTTTAAATCCAGAGGAAAATCAGTGATGAAGTTGTGGTGAGGGGGGATATTCTGGAAACATCCCAGCCTCCCCACAGAGCCTCAGCACTGTGGGTGCATCTCAGCAGGACAGGATGTCAGTGGATAATCCTTTCTTTGGGATCCATTCCAAATTTACAATATCATGTAACTCAACTTGGAGCAGAACTGTAGCCCTGGGGATTATCTCAAGGGATTTGATTGAAATTAACTTTTCTAGAGAAACTCCTTAGCATTCTTTGGGAATCAAACATAAGCCAGCCTTATTTCCCACACCTCTCACCTTGTATTTCTCTGTGCTCCTAATAGTCTGGCATTAAATGCTCTACAAAGGAGGAATAGCAACCTAGACATGGGATTTTTAATTTTGCTAATGTTCAGTCACAGCCCAAAAGACCAAAAATGCTTTATTTGATGCCACTGTATCCTCACTGAGCTTTTTCAAGAACTGTGCCCCACAGAATATAATGGACTTCTAACACATTTGTTAGAAATATAGAAAATTCCAGGATTTTTCCTCTGTGCTTTGTGGAAAACCATATTCTAACACAGGGGGGAAAGGATTGGGGGTGCTATCCTTCCTTACCCACTTTTTTCAGTGCAACATAGAGTGGTTTCATAGGTGAATTAATGCACTGTTACTCCCCTTTGACAAAAGCAGAGCAGCTATTTAACAAACAAATAATGTGCCAGTACTTGTGAAATAGAACTGCCTATTGGACCTCCAAAACAAGCATGATAAAAACTAATTCTCTCATGAAAAAGTATCCTAAACTGCATAATTTCTTTATTTTCAAATAGTTCTAATCCTGACTACAAATAGGGTGGCCAAATATTTATATCACACAAAATATCAGGGGACATTTGTTCCTTAAACTGATGCTGACTGGTTCAGGAGAGTCTTAGCTCTGCTAAAAATCTGAAATTAAGTTGGGCCCCACAAAAGCTTGGACCAGCTGATAAGGACATAGATAAACACACAAATAAAAAACAACAAATGCTGAGCCTCAGCTCAAAAGTTCCAATAATATTCAAGCATCTCATTTAGGTATAAATTTAGATTTTTAACTCTTTCTTCCACTTTGCTTTGCTGGTCTCTTCCTTTCAAGAGCAGATGGCTCAAACAGAAGTTACAACTCCTGAGTCCTGTTGTCACTTGCTCACCTGACCTCAGTGACCTCTGAAAGGACTGTAGGAAAAAACCCTTTGACCTTTATCAAGTGGTCTGAAATCTGCACATGAGCAGAGATTAATCAATATCTTTCTCAAGCCCATGTCATTAAAATACTCAGCCATTTCTTGCTCTCCTTATCAAATGTTAATTATTGACACACAAATACTTTCAGCCAGAGATGCGCTTCAGGATGCCTCAGGGTTGATTCACTCAATACTCCTTTTGGTAAGAAATATTTCAGTGGAATGCTTATTATCTTAGGAATTTCAATTATTTTGATAATAGAAATTTTAATTATTTTCATAAGACTTTGTTTTCCCTTGAATGGCACATGAACAAAGTAGGTTTGGGTTTGTTATATTTATGACTTCTTAAAGGTTTTATTCTTATGTCAGTAAGGCTTAAAACTTTCCCATTATCTGGTGTTCTGACACTGAACTTCTGAAAAATGTTAAATGGTTTTAACAATGCCAAATAAATGCATTCTCACAAAAACATACACAAAAGCAGTAATTTTTAATGGTATTATTATGTAAAAACATCACACTACTCATCAGCATTTTAAGAGCTCATTGAAATAATGAAGTGGCTCCAGTTATTTCCATTAAAAGGTTTATAAATAATATCTGATGTTTGGTGCATTAGGAGAGCATAGCTGGATAATAATTGAAATGTCAATACATCTTCCTGGTGAAAGTTTCTACTTCTGAAAGCAGCATCTGGCTTCCTGTAGGAAGGACATGGAATTCCCACCTCATGCTCCTTTCCACTGCTCATGATTTGAACAGTGGAGCAAAGCAGTTCTTGCCATTCCCACTCAATTGTTTCTCCAATATTAAATAAAGCCACATGCAAGGAAAAAACCCTATTTCTCAATCACTCACGTAAATACAATCTCTTTAAAGACACACACAACCTTAGAGCCCTTTTGCCTGATTTTTCTTCCCTCTTTCATTTTGACTCAATAGCAATCTAAGAAAGGAGGAGGAAACAAGGCAAAGATAACTTAGACATGAAGCTGCTCCAACAGCATAATAAAAAATGATTAAGTGTCAGGTCCATCACCTCTATTGTTGTTAGCAGCCTCCTCATTATGCTGAAATCTTTCCTTGCAAAGAGTTTTCAGTTACATAACGGGATTTTTCATGAGCAATTTAGGACATTGTGGAGAAAAAGAGGAGCTTTCAGAGGCTGCTGTCTCTGGCTGTTCCATGGTGCACCTTCTCATTGAGCACATTCTCCTTCAGAACCCCTTGGACACTCTGTGGAATCTTACTGGTTATGGAACTGGAATGATGATTGTTTTCTGTCAGAGACTCAGAGACAAAGAAAAAATCTGGGATGGAATTTTCCACAGCAAGGAAAGAGTAGGAAAGAAAAGAAGTTTAATCCCACACACCAAGCTGCCTTGCTGTCCCATCAGTGTCTTTCTGCACCCAGATGAATGGTAAGGATTTTTTATGGCAAAAGCACATTGACCTTAATCCTCCTCAGCTGCTTCTCTTTGCCCAGCTGACCCACAGTTCTGTCTGCTGCTACTGAAGAGTTTATGAACTCCTGGTTTTCACTGCTTTCTCCTGGAGCCAAACCTCTCAGGTGCTGATGAGTCAGAGGACGTCCTGCAGGAAAGGCAATGGGAGATTTTTGCTATGAAAACCAGGTCTGATTGAAGTCTTCTTCAGTCTCAGACATGCTGAGCAGATAAGGGCATTTTGCTCCCTGAAAACTGATGAGATTTTTCAAAATATGCCAAAATTAAGTACCCTGTATTTTTCTGATACCTAATCAAAGTCACACATCAAAGTTTGTGAAAGAGATGAATACATAAGGAGGGGAAAGAGGGTTTATTATTTAATAGAGTATAAAAGTCTCTTAAGTCTTTCTCTACATCAAAATCTGTCAGATGGTTTTAAAAATGACATCTTATGTGGCTGATGTCCTGATCAAAATTTCAGAATGGCATTTAAACATGAATGTCTGCAATGGCACAACACAGAAACCACACAGGTAGATTTATTTGCTATTATTGCTGTTCTCTGAGTGGGATCCGTAACATGAAAATTCACAACAGAAAAATTCATCAGGACCCAGCACACTGGTGTGAGTCCAGTCCTCACTGCTGTTGATAAGACAAAAATTTGGTTTCAAGTATTCTTATGCAAATTTCCTCTGCATGAAAGAGTTTTCAATTAATGTAAATCTGGCACTGCTATCAGTGTAAGTGGCCTGAAATGGATCTTCCCCACCTAGGAAACAGATGGCACCACAATGGCATGGATGGAAATGGAGAAGAAAGGAAAACAAGGAGAAAGCAAAAGAGATTTGGGTAGAAAACTGGTGATTTGAAGAGAGGCAGAAGCCCTTGGCAAACCGAGCTTGGTGTTTGAGGCCAAGGCATAGCAAAGCAGGGAAATTGTGCTGCAGCACAGCCCTGGGGCTGGGACTGCACAGCAGCAGTTTCAGGTGCTCCCACACACACCTGGCACACCTTGAGCTGCTCTCAGCACATCTCAGCCACCTCTCCTCCAGCCCTGCTCAGGGCTGGCCTGACCCTGGGCAGTGCTGGACACGGGGGGCACTCAGGGTCTGAAGCCCACCCAGGACACCACAGCCCATGCTGCAAAGGCCCCGTCTCTTCAGAGCTGAACACACAGGAGCAGGGTTTGGATCATCTGGCAGATGTGTCCAGGTGTATCCTAAAAAGTGTCCAGATGTATCCTAAGAAGTGTCCAGAAGTATCCTAAAAAGTGATGCTTCCCCATTCCCACTGCCCCTCTCTGCTGCGCGCCTGCCGACGGAGAAGGGTTTGAACAGAGGGAGCTGCACCCAGATCTGAACAAAATTTTCATTAGTTTGATGGCTTTATAAATAAATTACAAGTGAAAATGTTAGCACTATCAATGAAATGTATTCCATCTTTTTATTTTTAAGAAATGCACAAGTTTTTTTCCTCCTCCAAACTAATTAGGCTCATAACCCATGCTGCAAGGTACAGCTGTTTTCCTGACACCTCCGAGTTCAGCTGACTCTGAACTCCATTTCCTTGAACCCTGTCCACACTTGTTTCAATGGCAACAGCCTGCAAACACAGAAAAAATACCCACTTTAATTAACTTTTACTCCTTTCCAGAGGGTGTTAAAAGAAAACCAAGAACTATTACAGAGACAAAGTGAGCGAGCCTTCCAGGCAGTGAAGGCTATTACATTCAATTGTTTGGCAACACTTCTATTCAAGACTAACAATTTCAAAGACTTATGTTCTTAATAGAGCAGGCTAAAACTCTTCTGATGAACAATTTGCCATCAAAAACTGCTGATTTTCTGGATCAAAAGGTTCTCTGGGAATGTTTATTCCACTAAAACTTGTGACAAGCAGGCAGGCTGGCTGGAGGGCTGGCAGCTTGGCTTGGAAGGCTGCCTGGGAGCTGGGCTGGCAGAAGGAGAGAGGCAGGCTGCCTGCCCGGCGTGTCCTGCCCAGAGCTGCTCCCCTCCTCTCACAGGTCAGACACATTATGCATTATAATAATTTTTATTAGTGAATTTGTCAACATTTCTAAGCAGAAAACACAATAAATAGATCAATTCAATGCAGCATGTTTCAAAATGTACTTCAGTTCATTCAGTACATTTGGCATGAAGATTCTCTTTTTTTTTTTTTTTTTTTTTTTTTTGAAAAGTAGCTTAAATATTTTCTGGTGTGAGATACATGTATTTTTATTCTAATTCAAAGCAATAATAAAAAACCCCAAGTAACACACTGGAGCTTCTGCAGAATGGGAGGTCCTGGTTTCAACCCCACAAACAAACAAAAGCATATTAAGCTATGCTCTACAGACAGAATTTGAAGACAGTTGCTGCACAATACTTCCTTTACTTTTCCAATAATGCAAGGAATTGATTAATTTGTCAAAGCTTGGGGATTTGTGGAAAGGGTTACTCTCTTTTCTTGTTCATTCTAAGCTGATTTATTCTCTTAAAAAGTGAACTGTTACCTTTAAAATTACCATAGCTGACACTGGCAGGACTTGGAAAACCCAGATTCTGCTTGGGGAGTTAAAAGGCCTTTGTTTCTACCTCATATTTTATCCTGACCACACTTCAAACTACAGTAATTATAACTTGAATTCATTAAAAACTGTTAGACGTTGCCCTCACTAGAATAATCACTCTTAAAATTTCCAATGAACTAAAAGAAGTTATTGTGGCTTAAT
Organism: Vidua chalybeata; assembly: GCF_026979565.1. Taxonomy (NCBI): domain Eukaryota; kingdom Metazoa; phylum Chordata; class Aves; order Passeriformes; family Viduidae; genus Vidua; species Vidua chalybeata. The sequence goes on from NC_071540.1 coordinate 971,038, forward strand.
TTTCTTGAAAACTTTCAGGGAAAGTCTAGTTTTGGTTGGTTTTTTGGGGGGAGTTCTTTGATTCGGATTTGTTTGTTTGTTTGTTTTGGGATTTTTTTTTTTTTTTTTTTTTGTGGGGTTTTTTGTGGGGTTTTTTTTGGTTTTGTTTTTGTTTTTTGGGGTTTTTTTTTGGTTGGTTTTTTGTTTTTTCTTCATGGCACTGGAACCACATATAGATTTTGGACATTCTCTCACACAAGATGTTTTTAAGCTTTATTGTTCTATACAAGGCCACAGCCATGAACACACGGAACAAAACCCAGAGAATTCACAGACCTGCTACTCAAGATATTTTACACCACTGATGAATTGTTTCTACCAGAAATAAAATGTCTTTTACCATTTTGACACCACCATTTTGAACATCTCCACAAACATTCAGCAGCAGAAGTAGAAACCTGGGTTTGACTTAGAACTGGTGAATATCTGTTTGTTTGGGGCTCTTCCTGTTCTGAAAACCCTTGGTTTCCATGATCTCCAGAAGTCACTGTTTGTGTTCAGAGCATTTAAAAATAGCTTTTCCCTTGCCCCGCACAGCAGATTTGCTCCCTGCATTGCAAATCCTAAATTTAGCAGCCATGAATTCACGTGGGGATGGAAAGGTGACATAAGCACAGTGATGCCAGCAGGACATATAGATTAGGGAGTATTTATAGACCAAAAAACCCAATAAACCCTTGCCAATATTGCCTGACCCATGAGGGAAGGACAAACCTGAAATTTCTTGTCTGTGTGTTATTTCCACATAAAAACTGAAATAAATTCTACCCCTGCAGTGTACCCAATTACCATGGAAAATACAAAATGCACTGCTGATACAATGGCTCTGCTCTGTGAGAAATATTAAAAAGATCAGGAATAACAGAAATAAAACACCTACTTGACAGAACTCCCATTGCAAGGAGCGGTGTAGGTGATTGACATAGGTGATTCACACAGCTCAACTTAGAACCATAAAAATTACAAGAGAAAGAACTCCTAAATTAGGCATTTAAGCCTGCAGGTAAGAAGGTAAATATTCTCTTCCCTCTTAGTGTCACCTTCCTTTGAGTCAATATTGATTCAAGCTTCCTATCACAACTGTATTGTTTTATAAATGAAGCCAGCTCTGGAGTTAATCACAACCAGGCTTTCAAAACCTGAAGAAGAAATGCCATGAACATTTCAAACACCAAAAGATTCCATAAAACCCAGTTTGTGCTGGGTTTCCACCACACTTAGATATCCTTGATTTCCCATTAGGAACCTAATGTGTGACTTTACTGGGCATTCTTCAACAGATTCCACGGGATGCAAACACAAAATCTCAGCTCCCTGTTTTCATTCAGGACAACAGGGCAGGACCCTCCAGTCATCCCTCCTTGTTCCCAGGTGTGTCACCCCAGCAGAGAGAATCCTGGACCCCACCTGGGCAGATAAAGTACAAGCTTCTGGTCAGAAAACCAAAACCCAACTGAGCTGTTCTGCAAACATTCCAGAGGAGCACATGGCATGGCCAATGTCTGCTTTGTGGATGAAGCTCAACCACAATTACAGGGCGAGGCCTCAGCCTCTCGTGTGAGGTTTTTGTGTTTAACCACTGCAGGATAAAAAGATGTGACAGAGCTGATTTACCTTCTCACTGATGCGAGCTTTTGCTCAGGCAGAAACAGGATTTCTCCAAAGCCCTAGAAGGCTAAATGCTCCTTTCTTCACCCATGTGAGGGAAGAGATGACATTTGAGATTTTTTTGGACTAAAGAAAGCAGAAATTACCTAAAGGCATCCACTTTAAAAACTGTTAAGCTTTTCCTCCTCCCCACTGCATCCCCCAGAACTGTTTTTCACCTAAGGATCTCCAGCCACCTGCAGCAGACCCTCACCTCATCTAAATCACCATAGTCCCTACAAACATAAACTGAACTGATATAAATCACCATGGTTCATACAAACATCACCTCAGCTGATATAAATCACCATGGTTCGTACAACAAACAGGATTCTGAACTTGCTATCAAGTGCAAAACTTAACCAGCTTTAAATCTTGTCCTGGAAAACTCAGGAATGATTTGGAAAATTTGTTAGATCAAGGTGTCTAACAATGCTCCATAAGTTTAAAATTCTGCACTTTGCAAAACAATTCCCAGCCATAAGTAGAGTTGACAATGACCTTTGGTGAGAAGAGTTCATGATAAATCCATTGGCTGAGTTACCTGGGAGATTCTCTCCCCTGCAGCTTTAAAAGTGTTGGGTTTCTGCCTTGTACACCATTAGCTGAAGAGCTACAGAGTCTTTAAATGTTGGGAATGACATGAAGGAAACAAAACCAATCAAACAAAACCAGGTTTAGCACCCAGGGCAGCCCACAGGGCAGTGCCAGCTTTCAGAACTGACAGTGAATTTCTAGAATTGTGCTGTTTAAACTGCACAGGGAGCTCTTGTGGGTCTCTGTCTTCTCTTAATCAAATATAAGTTTTACTGGCTCATTACTGCCAATTAGGAAAGATTTGCCTTTAAAAATTTATTGAATGCTGATGGAGAACAACACAAACTCTTATGAAGCACAATATTAGTTAGACGTCAGACTCTCCAGTAAACTCAGAGAATAAACAAGAGTAAATATTCAAGTTTTCTATCAACTGTGTTGATAGAAAACTATCTATCTATGCTTTGCTTATCACTGAGGCAGCATTTTCTTTAACCCACAGGTTCAGGGCTCTGACCTGAACTCCTTTCTCTAGGAAGCAAGGAGCAAGCACATGGAGGATTCAGGGGTGTTCCCCTGAATTGCTGTAGTCATCATCACCTTTCAAAGTCAGTCCCTATTCAAACCTCACCCAGAATCACAGAATCATGGAATCACAGAGTCATGGAGTGGTTGAGATTGGGAGGGACCTTAAATCCCATCCAGTGCCACCCCTGCTATGGCAGGGACACCTTCCACTGTCCCAGGCTGCTCCCAGCCCCAGTGTCCAACCTGGCCTTGGGCACTGCCAGGGATCCAGGGGCAGCCACAGCTGCTCTGGGCACCCTGTGCCAGGGCCTGCCCACCCTGCCAGGGAACAATTCCTAATTCCCAATATCCCATCCAGCCTTGCCCTCTGGCACTGGGAGCCATTCCCCCTTGCCCTGTGCGCCTTTGCAGGCTCCTGTAAGAGTCCCTCAGGCCTGCCTGGCACAGGGCATTTTTCTGATTACAGTTGCCTTGCTCACCTGTTCAAATACAGAACACCCACATTTAAGTACCTGTAACCCTAAAATCCTTAAAGGCAGATTTTTCTTCTTCCATGTTCCCCTGAACAAGCTTCACTGTCCCATTAACAGAAAATGTTTCATTTTCTATTGGTGTTTCTTCTATGGAGGGTTTTTTGTTGCTGTTGGGTTTAAAAAACAAAAACAACCCAAGCTCAGTTACATTTATGACTAAATATCATTAAACTGGTCTTGTTTCTGGCATTTAAAATGCTTGGGTTAGCATAAAGTGTGGCCTGTTGAAGCACATTGTATCTGAAGGACCCCCAATGTTCACAGTTCAAGCTTTTAACAGACAAATTCTCAAACTCACATAAAATTATTTTATTTACATATTACCTAAACTGCACCTTTAACATTTTAGACTGGATTTTATTGCTGTATAACATACAGTGACAGAGAGAGTTGACCAATTACATCCCAGATAACCGGAGAAAAAACTTTCCCTTTTTTTTTTCCCACTCAAACATCTTTTTATTCCCCCATCCATCCCTAGTCCATGACTTTTAGAAGTCCCACTAAAGACTAAAGGCCCACTAAAAGGAACAACTCAGGAACTTTCTGAGAATCCATCTTCTGGGGGGGGGGGGAACCCCTATTTTTAAAAATCAGATTTGAAAAAAGATAACCTAGAAATGTAGTTATGTACACCACTTTTGTCTGTAAAATTCTTCATGCTCAAGGAAACTTCCAGGCAGAAGTTAAGCCCAGAACAAGGAGCAGCCCAGCAGATAGGTCAGGACATGACCACACTTCCTGGCAGGAATTAGCAGCAGCATTCTAACATTTGAAGCCTCAATCAGTTGGTTTATTGACTTTCTGTGGCTTTTATTATCTGCCTTTTCACTGATAGATAAATGAAATTAAAGGCTTATTTTATCTTGATGTAGAATAAAAACAATTTAGGGCTTATCAGAAATCTTGGGTTTCAGCCATCAAGTATTCTCTGAATTAGATGCTGACAGGATGATGTGAGTATTACTTATTATCTTTATACTTTTTAAAGTTAACTCTTGCTACAAAAATATTGTAATAAACCAAACAACCAAAACAAAATAATAAAAAATTTAAAATACAAATTCCCTATGTATATGATTAATCTGCATGCACATCCTCAAATCCTCGCTGGGAAAAAAATAATTAAATCTTCCTTACTTAGAAAAGCAGTGCCAGCAATGTTGATGAACACGTGTGCAGATGTGTAGTTCTTGTTCATAAGGGCCATTTCCAAAATCAAATCCGTGCCCTGGGCTGAACCAAGGAGTTTCTTTCCTTTATCCAACATCATCACCCTGCCAGTATTAGTGACAAGTCATATAAAGATTCCTGGCGACGTTAAAGGGTTTCTCAAGAGCAGCCCACAATTTATAAGAGCATTAAGCTGATCTTCAGAGTGTTTGTGGAGTGCAAATGCAAATGGGGCTGTTGCTAATGTCTCATAATGTCCCATATTTCAGCTGGCAGCCTCAGCCTGTGAATTTCCCATGCACCACAAACGCTCTGCACTAATGAAGACGAGGCAGAGGAAGCTCATAAGTCTCTTGTTTGTGTTCTAGCATGAAACCAAATCTCAGCATTTGCAAAACCCCCAGAAGCACAGCTACTAAGATGTATTTCTTATCAAGGAGTGTTATTTGTTCCATAATTTAACACTGAAGCTGCATTTCTAAGGGCAAGCCCTGTTTTTTCAGTGGTTGCCTCCTCTGCCGCAGCTCCCTCTGAAAGGGAATCTTTTTCTGAAGTGTCACATCCCACAGCACAGCTGGGATGAAAACCTTCCTGACATTCTCAGGAAAAACAGGCAAAGAAAGAGGTGAAAATCCGTACTAAAAGGTTCCTTACCTACATAAAAAAATAATATACATGGCCTGAAAAACTTTATGTGTCTATACAAACCCTTCTGTACAACTCCAGCTCTCCTCAGGTGCACCTGGAGCTCCAAGGAAAAGACTTTCTAATATTGAAACACCAATGTGGAGAATTGTCAGGGGCTGAACAAAGTGGGCTGTAAAGGGTAGGGACTCACCTGCCCCCAAATTCATGGCCGTGGGGAAGGCTGGTTACCTTGACCTTTTTGAGGGTTTTACTATTTTTTAATTCTCTTTCAAGCAATGACTGTTCCATTGAGCAGTAGCTTGAAATTCAAAAAAGTACACAAGAAATAATGCGTATAGGAACACCCAGCTCTGGCTGCAGATGTGTCCCCCCACATTCCCTGGGACTCATCCTCAGTGGCTTTCTACAAGCTTTAAAAAGCAGAAACAATATTGTCCTCCAAACCAATTTTAGCTTCAAAATTTTCCACGGTTTCCTGGCTACTCTCAGCCTAATCTGCTCCCTGTGTCGAGCTGGTGATTCAGTTCATACCTCCCAGGGTATGAGCAGGAGAGAAAACCCTGCTGTGGAATCAGGGGTGGATATGCATTTCTAAGGAGTTTATATTCAGAAGGAAAAAAAATGTCATCCTTTAAGCCATCCTTTGATCAATTTATTTCCCAAGCACTCTGAGTAAATTTATCTGACCTTCCTGTTAATTTTGTCAAACAATATTTTCATCTGACAATGGCTGCACTCTTCTGATTATTTCATCCTCTGGAGTCAAATCTTGTGATCTTCCTGCAGAAAAGTCTCATATGGGATTCTGAGAGTGTTTGTCCCTACAAGCATTCCAGAATTCTATTTAAAATAAAAGGAGAAGCTGCATCACAAACATTACCATAGAAACAAAGTGCTACAGACAGAGTTATTAGTGAGAATGAAAAGGAAAAGCTAATTCATAAAGATAACTCCCAGTCTGTAAAAGACACAATTCTAATAGAATAGAAACAGGTTTTATTAAGCACTGAACAAACCATCCAAATAATATTACTACGTCCTTTATTTAAACAGGGGGCACCATCATTGAGATGAAGCTCAAATAAAGAGCCTGACTCTGCAGCCTTCATAGACATTCAAGAACACCCTTGTGCTTGAATTTGTCACATCTTTTCATATAAGCCCTGATTTCCTTTTGCCCAACCACCCCACCATTGTCTGCATGGCATCCTCTCCATTCACTGCAAATGAAAATGTGATCCCAATAAGTCACCAGGACTGGGAGCAGCAGACCTTATCTAGAAGCTATTTTTCAGCAAGGCAGCACTGTGCTCTCTCTGTTTTAATCTCCTTTGGTATATTAAAAAATATCCTGCTTTCCTCAAGGAGGAGAAACAACTCCTACCCCATAATAGTCTGAGATGCAGACATGTCCAAATTAAGGGCACAGGAGCTGTGATGAAGCTTTGTCCTCCCTCCTGCAGCTTTTCCCATCTGCAGCTTTGGAGAAACAACAGCTCAAAGGAAGAACTGGGAGCAAGACCCAGACTAAATTCTGCTCTTGTTTCAGATTGTGCTCTGCCTTGAACATCTTCAGGATGCCATAAATTCACCCTAATAATCACCTTGCCCCGAGCCTTGCTGCAAATTCCATGAAGCTCCACATCCCCAGTCCTCTGCAGAGGCTTTACTTCATTTCTTAAATTTCCAAACTAAACTACTATCTTGGTGTGACTAGGATAACATATTTAAAAATCAGAACAAAACAAATCCACAACAGAGAAATGTTCTCCATCTACTTTTATTTATGCTGACAAAGTCAATTTTAACTTGGGAATGCACATTTGAAAGACTCTTTAACAGCCAGAAAGTTAAGCTTTTGATTGGATTTCTCTGAATGCATTAGATACATACAGATTAATATATAATATATATATAATATAGATTTATCACATCTTAAGTATTTAATTACTTCAAATCATTGGCAAAAACATTCAGCTTCTCAATAACAGCAGAACTAAAAAATCTCTCTGATTTAACAATGCTGGTGGACAAATCTTTCTGTCCTCACCCACTGTTGAACAAGTGTATTAATTCTCCAGTTTTATCATTGGATAAAGGAAAAAAAATGAAGAAACCAAGAAAAAAAGAGCAATATGCACTATTTTCTACTTTTGGAGAAGGTAATTCTTCAATCTTGAACACTTCAAATTTGCATTTATACTTCAATCTTTTATTCTTGGAAAGTATTTTCAAATAATTCTTGTTTCGTACAAACAAGTTTCAAAAGAAGGGCAAAATGAAGACCTGTTTATAATGGTTCAAATTTCATCCCACAATGGCCGCCATAACATGTAATCCCTCAGACATTGTCATTTCATCATTTCAAGGTGATCATTAATATGAACAGGGAGAGCCAAATGCCCTTTTAGCTTTTAGTTTGGTTTATTTGTTTTTTGGTGTTTTTTGTGTTTGGGTTTTTTGTTTTGTTTGTTTGTTTGTTTGTTTGTTGTTTGTTTTGGTTTTGGTTTTGGGGTTTTTTTTTTACATATTCAAGAAACAAGCAAAGATAAATGTAGACAGAGGAGAAGCTTTTAATTTTTTTACTCCCCCATCAGCCCCTGGTTTGATCATCACTATACCAGAAGACAATACCCTGTAAAACACATTTTCCTTTTGGGAGCCTGCAAGTTCAGGACTTTTTAGAAAAAGAGAGGCAATGGAGGCCCTGATTCTTCAAAGCTTTCTCCAGACTGGCTGTTTTAGTATCTCCTGCTACGTGAAGTTACAGAGATGAGTTCCCCAAACCCTTTATTGTAGCAACATTTCCACAGTGATTTAAAAATAAAATAAAAATAAAATCATAAATTTCCCAAGTAAAACACAGATGTGTGATACCCAAATTCTTATATAGTCTTGAAGTGCCTGGGAATGAAATTTTTATCACTCTCCTTTAGACCTTGTATAACATTGCTGGTTTCTGCAGAGGACCCCATCAGATTTTTCTCCCACTCATGCTGAGAGCACAGCAATGGAAACCTCCAGGGCTGGGACAGAGAAGTGCTCAAACCCTGTTTGCAGTGCCCAGAGATCTTCCTCATCATCAACTCTCTAAAACTGAAACAGCAGACAGAAAAAAATCTTGTATGAAAAAAATGAGAACAGGACAAAATGATGCTTTGTGATGAAACCTGTATTTATTCTGTAGGTGTGATAATGGTTATTTCCTTTTCCTTCATTGCTATGCATATTCATATATTAAAATCCAAGCAAGCTGAGGAACAGCTGGGTAGTTAGAGAGGATCAGTGTTCATGGAGCAGGAGCAGTTTGAGATCTTTGGGCAGGGCTGGCTTGCAGCAGCCAGACTGCAGGACATCTGAGCAGCCAGAGCTCCCTGGCATGCTGCTTTGGGATGGGACTGCAGCAGGGCTCCCAGGATGTTCTACACCTGGGTTAAACCCATCCGGCCCTCACAGACAGCCCCTCTCCCCTCTGTGGCACAGCGGGACTGGCACCACCTCAGGGGGCACCTTGGACACCAAAACCAAACCAGCTCTGGGGAAAAAAATATAAATATCAATGTCATGGCCTGCTCTTCTCAGCCTGGGGAGTCCCCAGCTCAGCTTTAGTCCCACTGAGGTCAGCAGTTCAGGGAGCACAGCTTTCCTCATTTCTACCAAAAAACAAAGTGGGGAAGTGAACATGGAAAAAAACCCAACTTTCTGATTCCTTACCGTGCTGCCAGGGAATTTTTAATGGCTAAATGTTGAGGTTTTTTTCTCTGTGCCACTGCATTCTCCTCATACTCACCTTCCTTTAAAAAGCTGGGAAACACAATTATATTACTATTTCTTAAGACTTTAAGTCATAGAAGAAAACTCACATCAAAATTTCATAAATCCATATGATATCTTGAACAAAAGCCTCCAATTTTATGCTGTTCCTTCTCATTTATGTTGTCAGATGTAGCGTGGCATTAGGCTTAAAAGGCAGACAGTACAGGCAACACAGGAAGCAAGAAAAGCAATTAAATTTTGTGTGTTTACAAGTGAAAGTCTGCTGTAAATAACCATGTCAAGTAGATCTTGCTGTGGGTAGGTGGGATCTAAATATTGAGAACTAACTGGAAGAAATGGCAATTAGCAACAGACTGCACAGGGCAGAACTGGAATCAGAAAAAACTAGATTTAGCCAAGCTGGGGGATGCATAAAAATAATAAAAAAGAGAAAAACAACAAAAAGTAAAGAAACACTGACAAGATGATTTGGGGAAGGTTATAGGGCAAGAGAAGAGGTCACCATTCTGTGGTTTGGTCCTCTACATTTTTTTTTATATTCTGCAAATGTTTGATTCCTCATTTATGAAATCAGGTGCAGCAGTCTGCTCCACACTGCCAGCACTGACCTTGGAACAGTCAGGCTAGAGGACCTCACAGCTCCACCAGGAGTTTTACTCTCCAGGGGGAGAGGAAGTGTGCACACACCCTGCCAAGCCTGAGGAGAAGAGCAAAGCAACCCCCACTGCTTGTCCTGCACAGAGCTCAAGGATTCCCACAGGGCTGGGGGGTATTTCCTCCTAAGGCTCCTCAACCGGAGATATTCCTTTCTCCCAGGCCATGCCCAGTGATGAAGATCTGTTACCTTGCCAGTCTCCACCACGCCAGCAGTGGGAATGTCAGGATGTAAATCTGTACAAATGTCAGATGTAAATATGTACAAATATTAGATGGAAATATGTGCACACATCAGTGTGCAATCCTGACAGCATTCCTGTGAAACCCTCAAGGAGAAGTCCCAGCAGAGTTCAATCCAATTGTTCTGTCATTCCTATTCCTCATCCTTTGGAGAAGAGAGTATCTGATCAGGTATGAGAGTGGACTTTTTAAGGGTAAGAAAAATATAAAGTAATATGAAATATCCAGTGCCAAAAGGAGCCAGACTGCAAGTTCTGTACTGATAGTCTGGCTTGGCATTTAGAGATAATACAATAACACAAACAGCAGCATTCATTGCTAAATGTTTTGTCAGTAGACTCATTTAAAATCAGCACATTTTACTTTTTTTTTTAATACTCATAAAGGCTTTCATAGCATAAAAGACCCTTCCAGTTCTATCCAAATCTTGCACTGCCTGATAAAAAATCTCACCATGAGAGAGAGTTGGCCACAGCTCATTCTCTAATCATTGCCTGGCATTAAGAGTAGTGAGAAATCAATTATAATCACTGTTAAATAAGGGGGTCACCATCAATATGCTCAGAGCCTTGACAGAAATGTGTTAAGAGCTCAATTGTTAAATATAATTTCATAACAATATCTTTCCCGTGATCTGTACAAATGTAGGAAGCTGAAGGGGGAAGGAAAATAATTGATGTAAGAAAGTGTAAAATGATGAATAAAAACTAGGTTTATTTAACAATATCCAACATAACATCATCCCTGCAGTTAAGGTATTGTCCACAGCTGAAGAGGGAAGATCACTGGAAGCTTTGTAGTCAATCTGATGAGGCTGCAAATACAAATAATCCAGCAGTTTTGGGGTCCAGCATAAACACCCCAAAATGTGTGTTTAAAGCATCACACAGTTTTGGCTGGTTCAGCTTGAGGGACAAGTGGCCATTTGGCTATTTCAACTTGAGATTTTATTTTCTAAAGTTTCATTAAAATTGAATACTGTTTTTACCCTATAATTACACATGAATATCATCTGCTGCTGAATAAAAAGGGCAGCTGAAAAGTGCAAACCAATTTTGTCCTTTTCCCTCCTGTCATGCTCCCTCCTCAGCCTCTGTCTCGTGTTACATTTGCTGTTAAATCTCCTCATAGACGTCAGGCTCTAATCTCCCCTCTGGAATACTCACCCTGAAATCCATATGATTTCACAGATAAATTCTGGTTTAGTTCATCCTACTGTTTACAAAGTCCTTAAAAAAAGACCATCTGACAATAATTCTACAATACAAAAAACTGTGCCAGGTGACAACAGTACCATCACTAGGAAAATAAATCAGGTTATTTCATTACCCATCTTATATTTTGCTGATATTCAATTAGAAATTTGAAGTCTTGAACCTGTCTGCATACAAGAATGCACCTTCAGAAGAAAACAACGAAACCTGAGGAATTCTAAAGAAATGTAACCCAAGGGCTCTATTTCACTTCAAATTTTTGTCCACCATTCTGTGTGAAGTGTTGGCAGAGTTTGGGGTTTTTGGGGCTTGGTTTTGCATTTCGAACTATGTATCCAGATTATAAACTGAGCCAGTAGCAAAAAAAGAAGTCCCATATTTTAAGGAACAGAAATTCCCTGTATAACTGCATGGACAGCTGACCCACAGAAACCATGAGAAAGCCTGGATCATAAGGATGGTTTCTTTTTCTGTCCTCCCAGTAAATATTTTTCCTCAATATATGCCCCAGTAAATCCACACTGAGCATTTCCTCCCCCTGTTAATGACATACACACAGCTCCTGCTCAAACTCAGCTCCTTGCTTTTTCCAGGCATTCTCAGAAGAGAAATCCCAGTTCAGAACAACCTAAAGGTGCTTTCTCATCATCCTAAACAACAGAAATGATTCCCTCAGCTCTGCTACTCCACTCCCACGTACATTTTTGATGTCTCGAGCTACAACTTCATTTATAGAAGTGCCCACCCTCCAAAGCTGGCAATTGAATTGTGAATAGCAGCTCCGAAGGTTTCCTGAGAGAAGCAGGGCTGAACCAGCAGAAGCTGTCCTGCTCTTTGAATTCTGCCTCTTGAGCAATCAGGATCTGGAAGCACTAATTCACACAAGCTCCTCCTGCATGAAGGAACAGCAGAACACTTCTGTGCTGGTCAGAACCTCAGCATGGAGGCTTTGTCTGGGTTTATTCTGCAAAGGAATGCTGCACGCTGGGTGTGTGAGAGCCACTGGGGTAGGTGGAATGTTCTGTGCAGCAGGACGCTCCAGACAGGCAAGGAAGCAGGGGAAAGGTGCCTCAGAACCACACCTAAAGCATTCAGTGCTGGGTTTCCTTGGATTTCTTTCCAGCCATTTCTATCTCATCTCTACAGACAAGAATTGTCTCATCTGCCCTTGACAAGACATAAATTAAGGCACGCTGCAAACATGTTCTATTTAAATAATGGCAGAGATTCTCATTTCAAAGGACATTCCATTTTCCCTTACAAAACATTAGCATATGCTTCTTAAGTGCTCCTGAAATAAGATTTGTATCACCACAGTCACGTGGCATTACTCTGCCTGCAAAAGCTGCTCTCAGCTGCCTCCCAGTTAAGGCTTGAACTAGAATTTCCTTGCTGCAAGTGTTTTCTCTCTAAGGTGGATAATTTTACCTCTCACTCCTCCCAGAAATTACAAGACAATCTAAAAACATCTTCCACTGCTGTTTGTGTTGGGAGAATCTCTTTTATACCAGCCCTCCTTCCAAACAGGAAAGCAGCATAAATTCCATAAACACAGGAGAACAAATTCCTGGGTTCTTCTCAATAAATAAATACAAGATTTGATTTTTCATCGACCTTAAAAATAGTATTATTTTTAGCATGCTTATTAAAAGCATTGAATTAGCAGAACAAAAATGAAGGAATTATGTGCACATTATAATTTTTTGTTTACAAGCCCTAATTAACACCAGTAATTCTTGACAAGTTATTGTCTCAGCTTGCAGAGCCCCTGACCTTGGCCCTGCAATGTCAGAACCACCATCCCCAGAAGAATGTGACCTTTGTATTTGGCTTTAAATTACCCAGCGTTTCACCTTCCTAGGATACAGCTGGCTTGATTAAATAAAGGTATTCATATTCATAATATTACTTTAAGAGGCAGGGATAAACCAAACTATTTCTATACTTTCAGACCAGTCTCTATTCTACTGAAATTTCAATAACAGCTCATGTGGGCTCGAATTAAACTTCTATTTCCCCACCAGCTCTTTAGGAGAGATTGTTTCCATACATTGCAGAATTAGGCAACTATAATTAATTTAAATCTTAAATAAATAGGCTTAATTTCTGAGTCTCATAAGCAAGCAAGAGCACATTATTTACCACACTGTTCAGCAATAAATGGAAATAAGCTCAGATTCTGGTGACTGATTTAGGACTCTGACAATTCCATAAAAAATAGGATATTCACTTAAAATAAGCAATGTCCCTTGGTTTTATGTGCCAAACATCAATATAGAGTGGACCTGCTACAAAAACAGCAACGCTGAGCAGAGATCCCCCAAATTTAGGTTCAATCACACTTGAGTGGTTGAAAAAGAGCCTTACTATTTAAATGTGATAAAAAGGAGGGGAACAAGGGGGAAGGAGCAGGTGAGAATACAAAAGTAGTTAAGACAGGATCCATTTGGGAACAGAAGATCACATTTCTTTAAAAACAGAGTGATTTTATGCTGCAGATTCAACCTTGATGGGGAGTTCTGTAGGAGTCAGAGTTAATAAACAGGAGTCTTTCATTGTGAAGACAAGACATGGAGCCTCAAGAGCTCAGGACATGAGAACTGTTCCCCTTTATCTACCACACACCCCATGGATTTCTGCAGATTCACATAAAACTCCTGCATTTCCTGAGCTGCTCCACTGCCAGGGCTCTGCCCATATTGATTAGGGATAAAACTTTGCAAGGACAGCCAGCAGAATTCAGCAAACATAAATCAAATCAGCAGGGCTGCTTCTGATCCAGGGGAAAGATTCCTACTGAGCCCATTTTGCCACTAACAGGGCCCCGTGTCAGCCAGACAACACCTTGATTTCATGCTCCTATAATGAATAAATTCATCAAATTCAGTCCTTCGTGGGGCAGAGCTGCTGCCTCAGCACACCTTTCCCACTCTAGAATCTGGGCTGATAAATTTACCTTCAGACATTGTT
>NC_071540.1:1630130-1713661 GCF_026979565.1 Vidua chalybeata
CAGTGAGAGAGGAAAAGACAGAGAAGGGCAAGAAAAGAAAAAAGGTGAGATCTGAGGCACCAAGGGCAGCAGACTCGGCCACTGACGAGCCAGACAGACAGCCCCCCCCCCCCCCCCCCCCCCCAATGCCCAACGCCAGAACTCTGCAGCTCCACCAGGTATTAATCAGGAATGTTTCCTGACAGTGTTGGGGGTTGGCTGACATTTCCAACACTCCCAGATGACTCAGATCACATTCCCCATTTTAAATTGAAGCAGGTGCTCAGGGTAACTCTGCTTGTGTTTCTAATGCCACGTGAGGGACACAGTCAAGCCGTGCCTGCCTGTCACCCTGCTGAGCTGCAAGTGCTCCCCACACAGTCAAACCCGACCTGGATGCTCCGTTCCCAGACAGGCATTCAGGGCCTGTAATGACCTGCTCCCCAAAGAATCACTGCCTTTAGCTTTGTAGCTTGTTACTTAAGGCTGGGTTTCATTTCTGGATGAGGGGCTCTCTCATCATAACTCCCAAGAGATCCCTAATAATCTATTGCACTGTCTTTAGTTTTAATGAATGGTTTGGGACCATGATGCCCAGACAATGACATTTTTCCCTCTAAAGTAGACACTCTGGGAGGCAGGGATAGGAGATGATGCGATGAACAAGTCCTGATGTCAAGCAGTACAGAACCCATAAGGGACACGTTGCAGTGGGGAAAAGTCAAAATGAGTAACAAGTGTCACAAAAAAAGGAGTGAAGGATCCAAGGTGTCCACTGAAAGCTGACCCCTGGGAAGGAAATCATCCTGGCAGTAAAGGAGTTGTCTCAGAAAAGAAGGAAAGGAAAGGCTGCTCTGCTGGCTGTTCAGCATCAGCCCAGGCACTAAGTGGCTCTTTCTGTGGTGTTGGGACTTTCTGGGCATCCTGCAGCACAATGCAAGGGAGGAAAGCAAGGAGCAGAGAGCAGCTCCTGCAGAGAGGACCCATCCCAAAGCAGAGGGGCCAGAAGGGCCTCCGGCAGCACTGTGGGAGCTGGAACTAGGAGCCCTTCATTAAGGTGGACACTGCCTCAGGCCACAGAGGTCTGAGAAAGCAGTTTTCACCCCAGCTTTCCTTCCCAAGGAAACCCCTATGGGGGCTACGCAGCACCAAATTGGTGGAAAACCTATTCCCTGAGCATCCAGCCTGACCACGGCTGGTCAGAGTTATTTGCACAAGAAAAAGTCAGAAGCAGTCTATCAGATCCTAGGCCAACAGCTTTGTTCTTTGCCAAGTACAAACAGGACACCAGGAAGAAGAGCTTCAGGGAAAGGACAAAGGTGCACATACCTCAAGTTGTTCACCTGGCTGTCCGAATGGAATGACCAGCGGTACTTGACAGGAAGTGGGCTGCAGTTGGTGATCTCCAGAGAACGCGCTTCTTCAGTGCCAGCCACGATGCAGCCAAACTCCAGGGTGCCGGGCTGGATTTGGAGATTTGGGAAGTGGACTTCTCCCCGAAGGGTGATACGCTCCACAAAAGGATGGCCCCTGACCATGTCTATCTTCAGAACCCTCTCTTTTTCCAGCTCTTAAAATCCAGCTCATAGGCTGGATCAAACGCAATGTAGAGATGACAGGTCTCCCCTACATCCACTGTCACAGGCTGCAAGGAGATGAGCAGTAATTAATCACCTGTAGGATGATGTCCCAAGGTCTGACAGCACAAAACAGTAAATGTTCCAAGTGACACCACCATGGGCTTCTGAGTTAATTTCTTTACAGCAGGGATCTGACTGCAGGCACCACAGTCTAGTCCAGGATTCCCTCAGGCCATTTTTGTGCTCAGCAGCAATACAAGGGAGTGGCTTCTGGAGAGCTGGGATGCTCTCCAGGAGACACCTTTACTACATGGCTTGCCCACACCAAGTTGCCTGCTCCCTTCTCCCTGTGCCTTAAAGCCAGGATGGATCTTCTCAATTCAGATAAGATTTTGATTCCTTCAGTAGCTCTGCTGATGCAGCTCAGGCCAGCCCACTGCTGATGCTGCAGAATAAAACTTCTTGACTCAAGGAGCTCCCAACAGAAAGGCACCACCACATCCCTCCTCTTCAGACCCCACTGCAGGAGTCCAGGGCTGCTCACCTGGCCGTCTGGGAGGGGCTGCTGGTCCTCATCACAGACCAGGAATGGCTGCTCCAAGTCCAGCATAAGGTCCAGTGGCAGCAGGCAGGTGTTTTTTAAAGCCAAAGGCTGGTACTGCAGCGTCAGGACATCACTGGGTTTCTATGGAAACAGGAGAGAAGGAAAACAGTCTCAACTAGCCATAGACCTCCTTCTGCTTCTGCTGCGTCTCACATTCTTCAGTCCCAGAAGTGCATACATCTCTATTTACCCTTTCTACCCTTCAGGAGGTTTTTCTTTATAGCAGATGCTTCTCATGTTTAGAAACCACAGCATCCTCTGGGGGACAGGGAAACACTCCCACGTACAGATGAGGGAACAGGCCCCTGAGAGGAGGTGGCTGCTTGAACAAGATCTAAAGCAGAAAGTGAATCCAGACCATTTGTCTCCAGTTTTGTCCTTCTATTGGGCAGAACAACACTAGATGGTCTTCACTGGCCATACAGTCATTTCTCACAACCTTATTGGCTCTAGCAGCCTCATAAAAGCCTAGGCTCTTCCTTCCTGTCTATGCATTGTGCTGGGCTTCCTGCATGGTTTAGAGAAACCAGAGACTTTGGGAAACTACTTCTGGATGTACTGATATCAAACAGGTGGTGTGCCATAGTATGCCATAAATCAGTTTGTGTGTGTGGCATCGAGCAGAACCCAGGTAGAATCAGAGACAGCTGAAAAGCTTCTAATTACATCTGAAATGCCTGTTCCAGGGGGATCCTGTACTTCAGTGGAAGCCTGGGAACCAGAGGAGAGGGCCCGAAACTACAGAAACCAAATGATGAAATGTCTTCTCTTTTTCCGACAACTTGCAGGAGACAGAAAGATGATGCTGGAGTTGGGATCCAGAGACTAAAGGGCACCTGCTCTGCCTCAGTGTTATCAGCACTGCAGCTGCAGGATGTCTGGGGGTCCTTTGAAGCAGGTGATGCTTAGGAAATGCACAGAGTTGTACCATACAGCTATACCATAAAGCATCCCTGCCAACAGCAGAGAAGCCAAAGAGACACAGGAGATGATGGGTTTTTCCTTGCCAGCCTAAGGAATTCACAGGCATCTCCATTTTTCCCAGCTTCCCTACAGCATCAGTGTACAGACAGAACCGTGCCTTGGAGGATCCTCAAAGCCTCCCTTTACAGTGAGCACAGAAACTGGCATTTCTCTGGAAGTGCCACGATCCCCCTTGGCAGTGCAGCTGTAACTGCAATTTTACTTTGGGGAAGTCAAATACCAGTCTCATCTCTAAAAGCATCTTCACTCAATTTACAAAGTACCTCAGGAAGGGTAAAGAGGAGCTTTAAAACAAGCACACAGCCCCCTCAGCCATGCTGTTAAATGCCAGGATGCAATCCAGAGACTTACCTTCTCCACCCAGAAAGAGAATTCTCTGGCTGATGCTTCTATAGAGGGGTGAATAAACTCGCAGGTAATTACAGTTTCTATTATCTTCTCTTTCTTGCTGGTTGTCCCAATGACAGCTTCACACAACACATAATCCTGCACCTCCTGCATGCAAGAGTCACTTGTCAGCAGTGGGTGGTGGTAGGGCACCCTGCAAATGCCTGCATTGGCTTATTACCCACCACCCACCACAGGCTCTATTCTTGCCACAGAGTTACGGTCACTGCCCCCTTTTCTTCCTGTGATGCAGTTTATTTATTCTGTGCTCAATTGTCTGCAACACTGCACCCCAATAACCACAAAAGGCACTTGTGAGAAACTCCCTCCCTTCACATGGCTTTTGTTTTACTTCATGCTTACCCCAGATAAACCACTTGGCACTTGTTTAATTCACTTTCTTTTTGGGCTCTTAGTCTAAGTGTAACTTATTTCTCTGCCCTTCTTTGCTGACTCATCATGCAACACTGTTTGCCCCAAAAAGTCAGTATTTCCTTCCACCCCTACTTTGGATCAGCACTGGGTTTTGGTAGCTGTGGAATCACAATAAAACCTAAGCTGGTCTGGTGGTGGCCATGGCCAGCAGGGAAAGCAACTGCTGCTGCCACAGAAACGTGTGGTCTTAAACCACTTTCTTGAAGGCTGCTGCTCATTTCCCCAAGCACATGCCAAGGGATGTGGAACAAGCCCAGGGGAGGGGATCTGATGGTTCCCCAGGCTCAGCCCGTGATGGGGACCTCACCTGCGGGATGCGGGAGAAGCCTCGCAGCACCATGTCCACAGACTCGCCTGGCTGCAGGTCCTTCAACAGTGGCTCCAGCCCAAACACGGGGGTAGCACTTTTGGGGCTCTGGTAATCATCTTTAGGGCTATGGAGGGCTGAGATGCCCTGGCCCTCCTCCTCAGGTGGGCTGCAGCATCCCACGCTCCAGAAGAGCCGATGGAAATGGTGGCCCCCATTTGTTACTTTGAACCGATGAATACAGGGAAGGAGGCTAGAATAGAAGGAAGGATGAAAATAGTATGGGAATCGCTATTTCCCTGGTCATCAGATTGCTCCCAGTGAGCAACCTGAGGTGTTAATAGCTTGGAGACTGTCTTAATTTCCAGCTCTTAATGTGGACCAGAAATGGTGTCTGATGAGCTGCCCTTCTGATGTCATTATTGCAAAGGGAAATATGTTTATAATGGTAATGTAGCATTTTCCAGGCGAGGCTAACAGGACCTGGTGTTTTCCTCCAAAATGTTTGTTCTGGGGTGATTCATACTGTTACTGTATTTTGTATTAATCTGTGCCTGAAACTGTAACTGAATCTTTGAGATCCTGCACTTGGGGACCTTGTGTGTGGGGGTATGATTGCAGGCATTTCTAAAAGCCGGCTTGGAGGCAGTTTCTGGATGATCCCAGCAAGCTGGTAAAAACTGTCTGTCTGCTCCTGGAGAGGAAACCAGGACAGCAGGGCCTCTCTTGTTCGTAGCAGCCTTGGTTTTGCACTGGTAGCCATTTGTAGAAACTTCATTTTGCAATTAGAAACTGTTTGGAAGTGAACTTTGCAAACTTTGCTGGCAGCGAAAAATCAAGCGAGGTCCTGGGCAGAGCAGGGCAGCAGCAGAGCCCACGAGCAGTATGAGGAAGCAGCGGCAGTGCAGACCCTGCACAAACCGGAGAGTTTCCATCTGCCTCTGGAACTGCTCTGTGGGCTCCTGCCTTCCTGGTGGGGATTGTCACCCTCCTGTCTCTTTGTTCCCGGGGCCCCTGCTTGCCATTTTGGAAGGGAAGGGTGTGATGCCATCTTCCCTTGGTCCCTCAACCACATGGAGGGACCACCTCATCTGGGCACCATTTTGGGAACCTTTTGTTCTGGGGGAGCCTGCCATCATTACTTGATCATTACTTGATCAAGTGAGGACATAAATGTATTAGAACTAAAGACAATTCAGTGGCAATTTAGCAACTGTTTTCCCTGTCAGTGGCTTTTGAGGGTGTCTAACAACTCTCAGCTGGCCATCACATGTTTCTAAAGGAACCTCTGCCTTCAGGGAAGGAGTCAGGACTTTGGACAGTGAAGAAGATCTTGCCTGAAGGACTACAGCAAAACTGCTCCTTGTTGAGACAGGAGGAGAGGTGGGAGTGGAGAGATCTCCTACCTGAATTGGTATCCTAGGTCGAGATCTGGCGCAAATGGCTTGTCTATGACAATTGTGGTGCCAGTGCCCAAAGCCACCAGCCCACAGGAGGTCCAAAGGCTGTTCCCAAGGAACAGCTGGATATTGTCAGCAAAAAGCCCAGTGTCATCCAGGGTTGCTGTGACAGTCACAGGCACCTCACCCCTAGCAGGGATCACTCCTTCTCTGGGTTCAATGGCATAGCAGTGAGGTTTGCAAGCCTGTAAGACAAGCATAATATGCATTTAGGATGGAAACCATCCACCCTGGTCTCTTGTGGGATATGAGAAAAGAAAGACTAAAAGAGGGGACGATAAAAATCATAAAGGCTTAAAATCCCTAAAATACAGTACAGGGCAACAGCAGAGCTCATACAACCTGCATTTTCCCCTCCTTTAACGGACTCACCCAATTAACCCACTTTTGCCCAACCCAAGGGATGCTTATCCTCAGGAGAGTGTGCCTTCCCCAGTCTTTCTCTGGAGTGTGGGCCAAGGAAAGCTGCTTTCTCTCTCCTGGCTTCTCACAAAGGCTCAAGGCCAGAGGAAGGCAGGTCTGCTCAAACCCCACTCCAGAAACCACATGGCTGGAGGACACTGCTGAGAGCCTGAAGAATATCTCTGCAAAACCAGTTGTGCAAAACCACAGCACCAAACTATTCTTTCCCCAGGGGCCATCAGTGCTTCTCAACATCCCCTAAAGGACTGAAGTCCTCACTTCTCACCAATCATCAGCTGTAGAGAGGTGCCCCAGTGCCCTCTGTTTTGGCAAAGTCACCTCTAAATGCTTATAGCAGAGCAGGAAAGCAGGAAGCAGAAAGAAAACTGGACAACATGTGCTCTGTGAGCATGGCCCACAAAACTCTTTCCCAAAAACTCTTGTCATCTGGTTTCTCATGGACTTAACAGATTGGGCAAGAGAGCTGGAAGCTGCCCCGGGGAGGGAGGAAAGGCCTTGCACCAGCACAGCACAGCTCTGCAGGTCTGGACCTGCTAGGAGCATGTGAAACCCATCTGTTACACACCATGACCACCCAGCCAAGGTGCATTGCTCCCTGCAGAGGCTGAAAGCAGAATTCCATTGTGGAGTTAGAGAAAGCTGTCCTGGAAAAATCCCTCACTTTGAGGTTACATTTATCCCCCAAACAACTGGAATAGCAGCAAGAGGAAAATTCACGCCCCTCCTCCTTGGCCCAGGAGGCTGTGGCTGGACTCTCCCACATGCCCTGATGCTTTACCCACAGCCACAAACAAGTCCTTAGTATCAGGTTTTAACCAACTCCACAAGTTCAACACACTCAGCATGAAGAAGAACAAACCTCAAGCCCCTCACAGATCTCCCCCTCCAGCAGACATCCCACCCAGCCCCAGGCCCAGCCTACAAGCCCTTCCTGGCTGCACCAGCCCTGCTCCCCGTGCCAGGGGAGCAGCCCCAGCTCCTTCTGCCCTATGCAGCCTCCGTGTATTAAACAGCCTTTCTCTGCAGCTGGTCCCCAAAGATTCTCTTCAATGGCACAGAGATCACAGGCTGTGGGGGTGCACAACCCCCACGTCTTTGTATGGACAGCCCAGCTGGCTTGACCCACAGGAGGTGGGAAAATTGCCTCCCCACGAGCAGTCTGAGGACACACCTCACACCCTGCTCTCTACTAGTAACAGCAGTTTGGCACAAAGCAAATGTAGATGGAACAGGGAAACCATAGAGAATTCCACATTCTCTGGGGAGCAAAGGACCACAGGTTTCTCTTGATCTCAGCGCTCCAAAAATGTGACACGCACAGCTAAAGACAAAAGATAAAATTAAGGGAGAACTTGTCAACACAATCCAGATTAATCTCTGCTCCAACATGTCTGCACCTGATTTCACTGAGGGGGTGCCCCAGCGAACACCACTCCAGAGCTAGGATCCTCTTGCCTCACTCAGATGGAATATTGGAATATCTTGCCTCCTCTCACACAGGGCAATAAGGAAATCTTGCATATAAAAACCAAGTCATGGCTGCTACTGACCAGTCAATTTCCCCGGAAAACAGCCCCACAGATACTTACAATCTCTAGCCTGAAGTCTGTAGGGACGAGACCTTCGTTGAAGAGGGTAAAGCTTCGTGAAGTAGGCTGTAGCGCTGGGATCCTGCCAAACTCTATCAGCCTTGGACTTGGGTAGATTTCTGCCAGCTGTCCAGAGCTCCGTAAATCTGGTCTCTGTTCCAGGAAGCAGGCAAGAAAGATTTTTAAAAAACCAAAACAAACCACAACAGGGGAAGCTAAAAAAGCTTAAACAGCTCAACTCCACTCAAGTTATTTCTTTTAGGGACAGCTACCACTCTCCAGCTGAGATGCTGGACTTCTGGGGGAAAAAAAATTACATATTCACCTCCAAATTAAAAATGATTAAGGTACAAGAAACTTTCAAACCACAAATTATTGGCCCAAAGGTAAAAGCTTTGCAAGAAATCTCTAGTTAAGACCAGGCTGACAGTTAAAAAACTTGTTATTCTGGTGGGGAGAAACCCCCCTCTTTAAGGTAAGCAGTCTGATAGTTGAAAGCAACTATTTTGTCAAATTTCAGGCTCCCTGGCACAGTTTGCACTGCCCGTCCTTCCTGCTGACTGATTTACATGCAGTGCCACAATGGCCCAGGTTCAGTGTTTGGTGTTGTCCAGGGAATTTGGCATCATCATTTCCTTATGTTTTAATGTAAGTTTAAATCCTTGCAACTACTCTTCAGATGCCAGCTTTCCCTTCTTTTACAGAAAGCTCAAGTCTTTTGAGCTTTCTGTAAAAGAAGTCTTCTGACATCCTCTTGTGCTCAGAGAGATGACATTTTAAAACAGATGTTTCCAAAGTTAATAGCACTTTAAAGAATAATTAACTAAAAATCATCCTTGATTCCAGCTTAGATGAACTACCTTCTGTGTCAGACACTGAGATTACCACCTATAAGGCATGAGCTGTTTGTGCCACTGATCCCTCCTGTCCTTCTCCTCAGCAGCCTGTGCCTGTTTTCCCCGGAAGAACCCCTGTGCCCTTTGCACCCTGCCAGGAGCAGTTGCACAAAGGCACACATCTCCCCTTGCACTCACCAGTGGGTTTCTCTCATCCCCAAACACGCCAATAAGAATGTTGGTGCGATGCTCGCCCAGTGTTTGGACTTCGATTATAACCGGAATCTCTGCAATGCTGTGAGGCTGGACAATCCCACAGGGTTTGGGGCTGGAGTAGAACACAGGAGAGTCCTCCTCGCGTTGCTGGAAGGAACAGAATCAAATGCAACTTCAGAGGGACCTCTGAAGAAACCTTAAACTCCTTAACATCCACCGCAACAGCAACTTACACACATTTTTTAAAAATCCCCAGGACAAAGGTAAGAGGCACAAACAAGATGCAAGAATTGTAGGCTTAGCATTCTCAGGGGGTCCTGCAAGGAAGCTGCCAGCACAGGCATTGGTGTCTGTAGATGCAGCAGCTTTTCACAACCCTCTAAGATCTCCCCCAAGAGAACATCCTGAAGACTAGAACTCTTTCCTCAGGAAGTTAAACTGCATCCTAAAGTTTACATTCAGGTAGGATCCTGCTCTCAGGACATCTTTAAGACTGAATAGAAACCAGCAAGGCCTTATCCAAACCCTTTTTTCCCCCTAGTGATCTCCTCAATAATATTTGAGAGGAGGAAGTGGATGCAATGCCAAACCTGGGGAATAAGCCCATAGCAGCCGGGAAGGGCGGTGTTATTTGCAACGAGGAACTTCCTCTGGTATGGCACCTTCAGCTGGCACTCATCGTACAGCAGGATTTGGGGGTACACTTGCAGCTCAGGAACAAGACACCTGGGCAAAGAGATGACCCCAAAGGAATCAGAGATACTGAGAGAATGGAGAACATTTACTCCCAAAGATTGTGAACAGGAGCATAACACACTTGTCACTGTCGAACAGACATTTAACAGCCCTACAGTGATAAATTGCCTTCAAAGTCTTCCCACTAAAAACATGGCTTGTCAAGGAGGGGCAAACCCTGAGAGGCAGCACCCAGAGGCTGCCAAGTGCCCCAGGCAGAGCACTTTGTCCCACAGCTGCCTCAGCCCCTCCTGTCCCAGACTGCAATACAAGATGTATTCCATTTGCCATCTGTATGGCAGTTGTCTTCTGTTAAGTGGGCAATTTTCCTTATCTCTTTCACAACCAATTCTCCCTCCAGGGAGACATCTGCTGATAATGGGCTACTGCATGTCACTGCATGACTGATAAAAGTTACAGCATCTCATTGTGAGATGCTCTGCCCAGAGGGAGGAGCCAAGCATTCCTAAGAGGATATAATCTGAGTTTTTGGGACCAGACTCGGGCTTTTCCACTGGATTTCAGGAGGACTGCAGCCATTCCAATTTGGACAGCTACCAACATCCTGACCAAAAAGGGTGTCATGTATTCTGACTCTGTCAGTGGTTTTTCTTTTGTATTATTCCATGTATTTTGTTTTCTTTTTCACTTTTCCTAATAAATTGTATTTCTGACTTGGAGTCTCTCACTGGTTTTGTTTTCAAACCAGAACACCTCCTTTACCTAAGAAGGCTTGCAAGGACTCCTCTGACAGTCCCAGTGATCCATGAGCTCTGGGGGAGCCTTCCTAACAAGGATCAGTGCTCACTAAGGGTCAAGGAACACACAACTCTTGTTGTAGACTAAGTAAAAATGACTCCCTTCTCTCCCACGGTGCTGTTGCCCTGCCTGACAACTCAGCTGTTTGCCCCAGCCTTGGAGGGCACGAGACACCCCCTGCCCTACAGAGGGGGTGATCACCCCCTCCCAGGTCCTACAGCTCCCTCAGTCCTTCACTCCACAGGTCCATGCACTGACTGTCCCCAGTTGCACTTGCTTTACAAAATGGCAGCCCAGGCACTGACTGGATGGCTCTGCCTGGGACAGGGAACAGCACCAGGGAACTGCATCCCTCTTGTCATTAAACTGATGCCCACAGCAGCAGAGCAGCATGGAATTCTGCTGCAGCAAGAACGACTTTTGGTTTAAGTCTGAGAACATTAAAGCTCAAAATGGGAAGCAGAAGAAAGGAGAAAAACTAGAGCTGACCTGCCACTTCAAGGGCTGTTTTCCCCTTATAAGATCTTACCCTCACCACTCTTGCTGTGAGCCACTTCCCCACTGCCAGGTGCTCTCATTAACAGAAGCAGACCCTGACTCTCAGCAGGCTGCTTGGTGTGTCCCAGACCAATGCAGGGTGGTCACAACCCAGCACAACTCCACCTCTTGCAGGAAGAAGGAGAGGAGGCCCTCGGGAAATTCATTCCAGCTCAAGCACCAAAAACCAGGCCAATAAATGATATCATTCCTGGTCCCTTTAGAAAAGGGCCCAGGACCGTGCTGGGCTGGGAGCAGGGGTGCTTTTCACCACAGGCTGCTGTCCAAGCACTGCTGTTCTCATGTCCAGCTGGGCACAACATGAGGTCATTAAACAGCACTTCTCCTTGGGAGCTGCAGCCAGCAAAGCCTGTGCAAGGCAGTGGCTGGGGGAGGCCAGGGAAGGGCTGGTACCTGGCTGTGATGGTCAGTGATACCACTCCCTCGCCAATACCCTCCAGGTCCACCAGCATTTTCCGGTAGAAATCCATCACGGTGTTGGAACACAGGGTCACCTGTGGAAGAGAAGAGCAGTAAATTCTTCCATACAAAAGCTCATTACCCAAGTGTGATATTTTCCAGTTCTTGTTTCATGGTAAGGAAAGGGCAGATTTTGCCTTAATTCTGCTGCTGGTCCATGTGTAGAGCACAGTCTCAGAGTAGCAAAAGCCTTCTGACAAGACCAGATTTGTTGAACACACCTTGCTATCAAGGCATAGGTCAGCTACATGAAAACATTAGACTAAAGCTCTATGCACCACTGTATTCAAATTAATGGGCCAATTTTTCATCTGACTGCAATGACATAAATGCAAAGGAAATCTGACTTGAACAGAATGAGTTCAGCTTTACAGCAGGAAGCTGAGGGCAAAGTGTGACCCAGCAGGTGCTGGGCAGTTCATGGCTGCAGTTTTTTGTCTCCACTGGAGATCCCTGCAGTGAACACAAATCATTCTGCTCCCCAGGAGAGGGGAAATGAGACCAAGAAGAAAAGCTAACTGCTTTTTACAATGACATCCCTCTAACTGCCACCTTCTGTCCTCATCCTTCCTCTGCCCACTTGCAGTCAAAGAAATCTCTCTCAAAAACACAAGAATGGCTTCAGTACTTGACCATATGGTATGTGATCTCAGTGTATGATTTTGGAAACAAAATAGTGTTCCTTGAGGAACATCCTGAGGAACTCTCACTCACATGGTGCTCAAAGCTGGCACCAGAGCTAAAGCCCTCCCACAGACCAGTGAAGCTTCAGCCCTAGTGCTGAAGTGTCTGTGGCTGGGCTCTTCCCATACCTCGATATCCTGGTGTCCCTGGGGGAGGATGATCCCTTGGCTGGGATTCATTGTAAACTCCCTTGGCTCCACATAAAAATTAATTCCCTCCGTCCAGGATGGGTCACTGTCGCTGTGTATTTGATCACAGCTATTCACAGCAGGCTGCGTGCCATCGTCTGACATGCGCAGCTTGAACGTCACGGGCACCGGGCAGGTGTTAGTCAGGCGACAGCTCTTGGTGTAGGGAAAGCCTAGGAAAGGACACAAATATCCATTTAGGCATGACTCCTGGTGTGAATATCCTGGTAGGATGAAAGTGTCACAGGAGTTTAGCTCTTTATTATCTGAACTACAGCTCACCGAGAAGCTGCATGAGGAATTAACCGTCACTTAGTTCCCTTTGACGCTGATTCCAGACTGCAGCCTTGAAAATGCCCACTCCTAGCCCTGCTGAACACTGCAAGCATCTCTCTTTCTGATGGCAAGGAGCTCCCTCACGTGCCCCAAACCAGCATGTTATCTCTCAGTGATGAGTGTGCACCCAGACTGAGCATTTACTCTGGGAATTCGAGCTGTAAAATTCCCTGTTAAGGCTGCCAACACTCCCACCATTTTCAAGATACAGAAACAGTGATTCGTCATTGAGAAGAAGCTACAGCAAAAGAAAGTGAGGATGGAATCAGGAACTAGAACATGATGCAAAGCACCCTAATGCTGTTTCTCTCTGCAGGATCCTTAAGGCAGCTGTTGGTTTGGGCCAAACAGACTGAGCACGTGACAGCTCAGAGCCCACTCAACGGGGGCAAACCCGAGCCTTGCTTTGAGATTAGCAATTAGGAACCATGTCCCACCTCACCCAACAAACGGGGACATCACACCCATGCTGCTCACTGTGATTGCAAGGGTTTACCCCACTTTAGCTCTGAGATTTGCTTTCCGTACTGGAAAGTCAGAGATAGAGCCATGCATGGTGGGGACGTCCTGCAGAGCCCAAACAGCAGCCACAACCTGCTCTGCAGTGGACATCTGGCTGGGCTGGCCAGCTCTGTGGGGAGGAGACTTCTCCCCAGGCCTGCTCACCAAGAGGCATTGGAACACAGATGGGGAGAAAAAACAACTGCAGGTACAGCCCAGAGCTTCTCTGTGCCCATCAACAGTGACCACTGCCAACTCCAGCAGTGACTTCAGCAGGGAGGCAAGAGAGGCACAAAAAGGACAAACACAGGTGTCAAAACCTCAAATGAGACAGAGGTCACCACATGCAGACAACAATCAGTAGTTTAAAAGAACCAGATACAACAGCTGCCTTCAGCTGAAGAGACTTCAGGAATGAAATCGGATTAAGTAGGATCAATCTCCTGTTTCAGAACCATATTTCTACCTGTTGCCTTTCTTGTTTCATTTATTCAAAAGGCAACAAGTGCCTCAGTGGTGATGCAGGGTGGGCAAGAAGCAGCTCAGGAAAGGCAATTAGTTTTCTTAAAAAGTTAATGAACGTCATTATTATGGGTTTAGGCTTCGTAGTGAATTTTCCCCTTGGTCGAAAAAGGGGGATAGGGGTTTTGGGGGGTTTTGGCTGCGGGGGTGGGCTTTTCCATTCGGGGTTTTTGGGAGTTGTGGCGCGATGCCGTGGGCGGCTGTGAGGTCGGACCTGACCTCAGGTTCGGCAGGGAGCGGAGCTTCCCTTCCTCCCGCTCGGGGGTCGAAGGTCGGCCGTGTGCTGCTGTGGGAGGCTGTGTGCTTGGCCCCGGGACTGCCCTGGCTGCGGCTCAGCACTGGGATCCAACCCGCCTGCCTTCCCCGCTCCTGCCTGCTGCTGTTGGCCAGTGCCGAGATCCCCACAGCTCCTCCTGCCTGTGATCATAACTACACCAAAGGGGAAAAACACTACTTGGTGGGTTGGAAACTTCTGGTTATTGTGTTGTTGTTTGTGCTGATATATTCTAGCAAAGAACTGTCATTCCTTTTCCCATATTTTTTTGCCTGGAAGCGGTGTAATTTAAAAGGTAAAATAATTTGGAGGGAGGGGGTCATCTTTCCATTCTAGGATGACTCCCACCTTCCTTGGCAGACATCTGTCTTTTAAAGCAGGACAGAGACAACAGAAAATAATGACTTTCGATGCCTTGGTTCTGTTTGGTCTCACAATGGCAGAATTCTACCTGAGGCACCAGCAGCCCTGGAGTTCACACCCTGAAGAGGCTGCTGTGGCAGAACATGAGTGAGGGATGCTTTTATGTTCAAGTGCTCCATTTTGGAACACACAGATCCCTCACGCTGTGTCCCAGCCCAGGGAACACTCACCAAAGGAGATGTCCCCGAAGCTGAGCTCATCGACATTGAAGTGTAAAGTCGGTCCAGCGACACACCCCCTGCGACAGCGAGGACAGAGGAGGAAATGGCTTGGTTAAAGGGAATTGCAAAGGTCCGGCTGCCATGCCTTGGGGGCATAAAACCTGGTGCCAGGGCACGGTGGGGTTCAAATCAACACAGCACCATGTGCTCAGCACAGTGCCCCTGTGGACAGGAGGCAGCTAAAGCCAAGTGGCCAGCAGCCAACAGCCACTGATGGGGCTTTGGGCACAGGGCAGGCAGGAAAAGCCCCCGGGTTGCTGGTGGTCCCATGAAGGACCCTGAACACACACCCAGACATGGCTCCGTGCCTCAGTTTCCCCATCTGTAAAGTGATAGACATAAAGGTGTCCCTAGAAACTTCTGTAGTTTCCAGCCACAGGTTCCCTGCTTTGCTACTTCTTAGCTGTAACTGCTATTCCCATGCAGGAGCTTTCTCAAGAGATTTTGACCCGCACAATCCTTACAGACAGAGTTTTGAGGCATGAAGCCAGAGGAGCCCCAAACATCCTCTGAGAAGAGCAGCAACAGTTCTACACAGTGGAAAGGACCAGCTTGTCACCAGTGCACCAGCTGGCACAGCCAAGAGCAATAGCTTAAACAACCAAACAAGGGTGTCCTGAATCTAGCACACCACCTCACGTGTCCTTGAACTCAGCAGACAGACTCCAAAAGTCACCAACTGAAAATCAGCACTTGAAGCTGCACAACACTCACGAGTTTATTTCATGGTTGATGCCAATCAATGCCCACTCTGCCTTTTGGTTAAAAATCAAGCACCAGTGAACTGTGCCTTCTATTGTATTCACAGAACTGCCACTGGCTCTGCTCTACACCTCTCGACAAGAGACACCTGCTCTTGCTCAAGGAGAAAGCTGCTTATGTAATAAAATCCCATGACCAATCTTGGGGAGGGACAGAGGAGAATCAATTATTTGATGGTGAAAGGTTCCCTCTTGATTTCCAAAATAAAAAAGCAGCACTTTTCCTCCAAAAACAAAGCCAGCATAATTGGTTCTCCACTATGGGCAGACTTACTCACCACTTTTCTCTTGCTAATAACTTTTTTGTTCTTTTTTGTCCATCTCCCTTATCTCATTG
Organism: Vidua chalybeata; assembly: GCF_026979565.1. Classification (NCBI taxonomy): domain Eukaryota; kingdom Metazoa; phylum Chordata; class Aves; order Passeriformes; family Viduidae; genus Vidua; species Vidua chalybeata. The sequence continues at coordinate 1,645,689 of NC_071540.1, forward strand.
GTATAATCGACTGCGGATTGCTTTCATTTCTTTACTGCCTCCCAACAGCAGCAGCCTAGCTCCAAAGCTCCAGAGCAGCCAGCATCAGCTCTCCTGCTTACCCTACATGATCCTAGCAGCACATGGCTCAGGCTAGCAGGGACAAGCCCTCATGTGCTGTAGTCCTGAGGACTGAGCTCTGCCTCCCCTATTACCAGCCCTTCTCCCTTTTGCTGGGCCAGGATTATCTCTTGCAATGGCACTAGCCCATAGGATGACACCCAAGTCCTTGGGACAGTTCCTGCTGCACAGTTCCCTGTCTCCCACATCAGTCCTTTCCCAGCTGTGGAAAGGAGGTACCAGAGCACTCTGTGTACAGGAGCTGGGAGCACAGCTTGTCCCCCAGAGCATGGCTGTGAGAGGTGAGGTGAGGCGGCTGCTGCCCATCTAGGATGGATTATTAATGGAAGTTTCTACAAACACTGCTGCTGGTGCAGAATCACCCAGGCTGGCCCATCTCCAAAGCCCTGGGGACCTTGCTGGCTGTTCAGGGGGGGAGCAGCTACTGCCCAAAGCTGATCCATCCCACTGCCTGCCATGGCCCAAGGCAGAGGGAGATCCCTGCAGGGAGGAGTCATTCCAGCTCCTCGGTACCACGCAGGGCAGGAGGCATCCTCACACTAAGGCAATGACAGGATCAGAGCAGAGATTAAGACCTCAAGAAACACCTTTTTTCTCTGTTCAACCCCAAAATGAGGTAGGTGGGGGATGTCCCAGAGACAGCTACAGATGTGCCCACCAAGCTCCCACAGTCCTTACTTGATGGTCAGGACCGCAGGCGTAGGAGATCCAGCCACACTGAACTGGAATTCTTCCTCAAACGTCCCCAGCACGGTGGCATTGAAAGAGATCCGAATAGTCTGGATCCCACCTGGTGCAATGATGCCCTTCTCAGGTGCAAACTTGAAGCAGAAGCCCGTGTTTGCAGTTGATGGGATACAGGTGAAGGGAGCATCAATAGCTCCTTGGTTAATCAGCTTCACCTGCAGCAGCAAGAAAGTGAAATGGAAATACATGTGGAATCTTCCCTTCTTGTGAGTTATTTTCTAATGATGTAATTAACACCCAGAAAAGGCAGAAGATGCTTTGTGCTGCTGAATGGCAGAAGTCAAAAAATACAAGAGGACAAGGTCTGCCTTTGGGTTTTCATGCAAAGCCATGGTAACTCCACATAACTGCAGTCACCCTGGGGTTATCCCACGGACACAGAGCAGTCCACCTCGGGTCAGCATCACCAAGCTCATTCAGACCTGGCCCTGAGAGCAACGTGGGGTGATTGCAGCTGCGTAGTGAATCACCACAGAGCTGCTGCTGCCCCAGTTAGCACAGCTCCAGCAGTACCATCTACTCATTCACCTTTTCTCATACCATGAAAACAAAACATTGATAATGAGGCATCAGCATCTAAATGTATAGACAGCACCATCTTTTGGTAAGAAAACTCAGTGGGTCTTTCCCTTCCACAGCCAAGCTCTTGTGTCTGGCATGATGTAGTGCCTCATCTTCTACCTCTTTCAGTTGCTTTCTCTTGATTTTTTTTGCAAACTTGACGCTTTTGAGGGGGGGGGGGCAAATAGGTAGAAAAATCCTTTGCTTTATTCCCAGGAACACTTTTATCTTTCCAGAGTCAGAGATGCATCAAGGCCAAAGTGTGGTGAGGGACTGGTCAGCAAGGGAAAGAACTCCCAAGCCCTTTGCAAGGGCCAGCACTGAGCCAGGAGGTTGGATGGCTTTTCTGTCACTTCCAGGAATAAGCAGGAGACACTTGACTGGAAGCTGTTTGCAGTGGACTGAAGCGCAAATGCAGCCAGTGTGTTCCAGCTGCTTCTCAACAGCCCAGTACAAAGGTGCCTTGTGTCTGGCACTGCCATAAAAGCCTCTGAACGTGCAGCTTTTTCACCCACTGTTGCTTTCATATGCCAAGGAAGCAGGAAGCCTCCCAGCTGATCCCTAAGGAAGGCTGCCCAAAAGCAGGGACTGGGGCTTCATGAACAACAGACACACCTTTCAGATCCCCCCAGATTTGACCAGCACATCAAATATTCCCTGCTCACAACTGCCCAGGTTGGCAGGAATTCCACAGGTCCACCAGGCTTGCTGCTGCCTCAGGAGCCATCAGGATCCATCCCAAGCCCTGCTGCTCACCTCAGATACATGGCGGGTGTTGACAAAAATGTTCCCAAGGTTCAGTGTATGACAGCTGAGTTTAACCAAGGGTCCTTGGCCTTCTCCTCTGAGGCACAGGGGCAGCCTGCTCTCAAGGCCTGGGGAGAGATGTCCATTTCAGTACAATAATTCCCTCTGATACACTGCATTTTCCAGGCTGCCTCAGTGCTAGTCCCTGCCTCTGAGCTGGATGCAACCAGCTCCTGATGCTGCAGGAGAAGATATGGACCCTTCTCTTCCCTCAGGAGATATCCCTTGGGGCTGACTTGCAATTTCTAACCCATTCCTTGGGCTGGTTTCCAATTTGAGCCACCAGTCTGCTGAGTTAAAAACATCTCTGATGTCCTGTAGTGACAGGCCAAGGAGTAATGGGTATAAATTGAAAGAAAGGAAATTTAGGTTAGATATTAGAAAGAATTTTTTTTACTGTGGGGGTGGTGAGATACTGGAGCAGATTCCCCAGGGGCGTTCTGGAGGTTCCAGCCCTGAAAGTGTTCAAAGCCAGGCTGGATGGGGCTTGGAGCTACCTGGTCTAGTGGGAGGGGACTAGATGATCTTTAAGGTCCATTCCATCCTTAACATACTATGATTATGTGGTTTGCCAGCATTTCCTCAAAGGCCAAAGAGCTACAGAGCAGAACAGCTTTAGTGAACAAGCACTAAGCCCCTCTAGAGACCACTGACCTCCAGGATGGCTCCATCATCAAGTGGTAGGAGCTGAGTTCATAAGTGTTTACCAATTACCAAACTACCTAACCCAGTAGCACATGACTTTGTTGCCAAAGTCCTCAACTTCTGGCACTCAGCATTGTGTTCTATTTCCACAGACTGAGCTGCAAGGTGACAATTCCCACACAGGGACAGAAGCAGCTGCTGGCCAAGGGTGCTCCTTCTGCAAACACCCTGGGCTCAGTGGGGCTCAGGCACCTCTGGTCTGGTGGTGTCTGGGCAGTGGGAGGTGATCCAGGGTCAGGGAGCCCATTTCTAACTCAGCTCCTACCACCTGATGATGGAGCCATGTCAAATGGACCCATCCTGGAGGTCAGTGGTCTCTAGAGGGGCTTAGTGCTTGTTCACTAAAGCTCTTCTGCTCTCTAGCTCTTTGGCCTTTGAGGAAATGCTGGCAAAGCCATGGCATGAAAACCTCTCCCTGCACTGCCTGGGTTGCTCTGGGATCAGTAACCCAGACACAGGATTCTGAGCCCTGGCCTTGCACGGGAGACTCCCTGGAAGCTGCAGGGCCAGTGGGGATGTGCCAGCACTGCCCTGAGCCCTGGCCCTGGCGACTCCCTGGAAGCTGCAGGGCCAGTGGGGTGTGCCAGCACTGCCCTGCTGACCAGGGACTCTTCCCAGCAGTTACAAGGGAGCCCAGTGGGCTCAGGCTTGCACCATGGCTGCACTGAGGGTGAGAGAAGCAGGGGAAAGGAGCTGTACCTGAGATGCTGCAGTAAGCCATACTTTGGTACTTCAGTGCCTCTAGGGGCTTGAAGGTCACCTTGATTTCAGCCCAACCATTTGGCTCAATTTCTCCCTCCTAAAACAGAAAGGGACAGCAAAACATTTCTCTTCAAACTGCATATTTCTTGTTTTCAACCACAGTCCTGTAAGCCTTTATTTAGAGCATCAATGATGAGTGAACAACACAAGGAGCCCAAGGAAATACTCCAAACCCAGCTCAGCACACCGCTGGAAGCTCTCAATGCTCAGCTGATCAGCTCCCACTCTCCACAATATTCCTACTGCTCTGACACAAGCCCTTGGTCACATCATGCTGCTGTCAGCTGCAGTGGGATGTAACTGCCACTGTGCACTTGTGGCTCTTCACAAGGAGAGAACATGATCCCCTTCCTTGGAAATAAAAATATTAGTTTAACCTGTTTTGAAAGAAAGCAGAGATTGGCATTATTCTGGGGTTTACTCCAAGATGAGAAGGGATTTTGCACTGTGCAGACACCAGGCATTCATAATCTCTCACAATGCCAGTAACTCAGAATCAGGGCTCTGGTTGGTGGGAGGACGTGGCAGTTTGCTTGCACAAACAGAAAAGGAAAAGGTTTTCTGTCTGTGTGTGCAGGAGAACTCGTAAGGCCCATTTAAACCTTCCAGCCTTGTGTCCAGGCTCTCAGATGACACTGGAAGGGACACTCGGAACTAGTGCAAAGCGTGCTTACAGGAGGGGATTGGCATTTCTGTGATTAACCTCGGGCTGAATTTGGCCTCCTTTTCCCAGCGAACCATTGCAAGCTTCAGGTCAGTATGTGAACTGGCAGAGCTCCAACACCCTCTGCTGAACCCCAGGCACCACGTGTCGGGGGAGCCCCTGCCTACAATAACTGCTCCCTGTGGACACTGCAAGGACACGCACGGAGCGCCCTTGAGCTCGAGCCCTGGCAGCAGAGCTCGGCTTTGTCAGGCTCCCAGCCCTGCCTTGAGCCTGCAGGGCAGAAATACTTTCTGCAGGGAGCTCTGCAGCCACACCAGAAACTCCATGTCCTCCCTCTCAGCACATCCAGCCAGCTGAGGATCTGCTGAGTGCCTGCATCTGGGGGAAGGGGGGTGGGAATAGGGTGGGTGGGAGAACAAAGAGGAAGAGGAGGAGGAGGAAGAGGAGGAAAATGGGGTTCTCAGCTATCACTTACCACTGGCTCAATGAAAAAAATGTCATTGGAGAACAGCATAGGGTCTTCTTGCACCTTTGCCACCTCCTCTTGGACCATGTTCCTTAGGAGAGCAATGCGATCTTCACAAAAGCCCTTCACCTTCCGTATTTCTTTCTCCTCCATTAAGGTTTCCAGCCACACCTCACTTGGCAGGTGCAGCAAATGACACTGCCTGCAGCCACAGGGAGACACAAGGCCAGCAGATCTTTTAATAAACCACATATTTGCAGAGGGAAGTGTGAGTGCAGGAGAGCAAAGCACTTGGGGAGGAGCAGCAGCAGCTCCCCAGCAAGGGCTGACCCCAAGCCATGGGGGTCCCACATGGATCAGAGGATAACTTGCTGTTCACTGGCACAGCAGGTAGTTTTACTCCACACTTGCAAGCTCAGGAGACGTTTCCAAAGACAGCAGCCCTCAAGAGAACCTCCTGGCTCAAAGCCTCTGCCAAAACTGACGGAGAATCCACCAGGCACTTCAAGTGGCTTTTCCTACCACTGAGCTGCCTGGGGGAGGCAGATAAAGATCACAGAGCAGGACTTCCCTGGGAAGGGGAGATGAAGCTGGGCTGCAGCTACATGTTACCAGCATCACTCTTTGTTTCTTCCATTTTGGATCTGCCCTGTTCCCTACTCTGCCTTTCACAAGAGCATCCCAGGGCAACTCCAAAGGAAATTGATGAATTCTGGCACCGCATCCCTTCAGTGACATTCAAGGTTTTATATGCAATATGCATGAAAACAGAGGCTCTGAGAGGGGAAGGGACTTTGTTGTGCCAGAGGGAGACAGCAAACTCCCAGAGAGGCCTTTTCATGATTCAGATCTTTTTTGGTCCCATCCCAGTGCATGGTAGTAGAATGTCCTGAGAGGGAAAGGGTCCTGCACTATCTCCTCCCATAAAAAGTCCTCTCTGCTCTGAGATCTCAAAAGCTTCTCTGACATGACAGCAGGACAGTGGCCTTGGAGCTAAAACCATCCCTAAGACTGGAAGTAAGGAAGAACAAAATGTCCTGGTGACAGTCGAGGACACCAAACCGGCATGAAAACAGATGTAATTGGAAGAAACCCCACAAAACCAAAACCAGGTTGAAGTTTACTTTGGGGAAACCTAGTTGCTTCTGAGGGGAAAGTGGATCATCTGGGGTCCAGGCTGAGGCAGGCAAGTGGAAAAAAAATGGAAATAAACAGCCCAGGGAAGTAGCCAGAAAAGGATTTTCTTTTAACACACAGAGCTTGTATGGAAGTCAGACACTCTATAAGGAGATAGAGTGTGGGAGGGGTTCCTGCTCTCCCTTGGGAGGCAGCAACAGTTTAGAAAAGGTTGCCAATCAACTGCTGCTCTCCGCCCCAGAAGAGCTGTCCATCAATGTTTAGCATACTCCCCAGTTCCAGAAGGTTCAGTTATTCCGTTACCCCCATTGGCTCCTGTTAGAATACCACTCCTCCTCTGTACCCCGATTGGTTCTCTGTATGTCACCCCACTCTGTCTCCCCCCCTTTACCCGTTGGCTGTTTTGTACCCTAACTACACCCACTTCTTTGCCCTTAATACCAGCCCCGTCTTTCCTCGGGGCTCCCGGACTTCGCTCCCTTCTGGAGAGTTCGTGTTCCTCGTTTCACCCCCCTGTTCCTGCGACGCTCCTGAAATAAAGCCTCTAGGAATAAAGCCACTTCGGAGCCCTCTCGTCCTTACGGTGGAGCTATCCGGGTCCCGCCACCTCCTCCCCGCGGACCCGTCCTCTGAGGGTTTTCCCCCGGACAGGCTGGGCACCCGGGTGAAGCCCGGAGGACTTGTATTTTAATACAATAGAGAACAGTGGAAAACCAAGAAGCCCAGGGCACTAAAGGACCCTCTTGCCAGCCATTCAAGAGGGCAAGGGTTGATCTCCTGGTCCTTTGCAGGCAATGCGAAATGGCTCTGGGGAGTGCGAGCGACCTGGCCCGCAGCAACCAGGGGCTTGCCACAGCAGTTTTGGCCCAGCGTTTTTCAGTTTTTGCGTGGCAGTTCACGCAAGCAGGCTGAGCAGAAAGCGTGCAGCCACCCACCCTCCTTGGATAGTGGGTTGTGTCTTTTGGCTGGTTGCCTTTGGCGCTTGCCTTTTTTTTTTTTTTTTCTTTCTTTCTGGGTTTTTTTTTCTTTCTTTCTTTTTTTTTTGGGTTTTTTTTTTCCCAGCAATGGTTTACAAATGATGAAAAGCCATTGCTGCTGCTGCTGCTGCTGCCAGCAGGAGTGCACTAACTCAAACAGAACCCCACAGGAAGGACGCAGCTGTCCAGGCCCCTGGCTGCAGGGAGGGTCTGAGCCTGGTGTTAATATCAGACGACAGTGTGAAAGACACCTGTGTGTGGTGTCAGCAGGTGAATGATCTGCTCTGTCTGGTGGCAGAGCTTAAGGAAGAAGTGGAAAGGCTGAGGAGCATTAGGGAGAGTGAAACAGAAATAACCTGGTGGAGTTACACCTGTCCAACCCTGAGAGAAGCTCAGCAGGAGCCAGAGGAGTCCTGCCCTTCTTGGGATCAGGCAGGAGGAGGAGACCTAAGAGACAGGTCAAGGCGAATGGAAATGGGTCTCTGCTGGGGAGGTAATAAAATTCCTTCCTGATGCCCATCACCTACCCAGGTGCCCTGACAGAATATGGTATGTGGCCCTGGATCCACAGGGTCTGGCAGATGACACTAAAGAAAAAATTCTGTCTGGAGAGTCTCCCAGCTGCACTTGGTCTGTCAGACAGATTACAGCCTCAAGTATTAAGAAGAAAAGAAGGGTAGTGGTAGTAGGTGACTCCCTTCTAAGGGGAGCTGAGGGCCCTGTAGATCAACTGGATCCATTCCACAGAGAAGTGTGCTGCCTCCCTGGGATCCAGGTACTGGATATCACAAGGGGATTTCCTAATAACTAAATGAACTTCATCTGTTCACCACTGTCTGGGGTACAGTGATCGTGAAATAATAAGAGTTCTCAATATTTGGTGAAACAAGGAGGGGCATCAACAAAACTTCCACTCTGGACTTCTGGAAGGCAGATTTGGCCTGTTCAAGAGACTGATTTGGAGAGTACTTTGGGAAACAGCACTTAAAAACAAGGGGTCCAGGAAGGATGGATATACTTCAAGAAAGAAGTCTTGAAGGTACAGGAACAAACTGTCCCTGTGTGCTGAAAGGTGAGCTGACGGGGAAGACAAGCAGCTTGGATGGGCAAGGAGCTCTTGAAGGAACTAAGGGGGGAAAAAAGAGGGTGTATCACCTTTGGAAAGAGGGGCTAGCAACTCAGGAACTGTTTAAGGATGTTGCCAGGTCATGGAGGAAGATGATTAGAGAGGCAAAAGCCCAATTAGAACTTGAGGAAATCCAGTCATTGCAACCAACCTTTCCTTCCCAAAATGCCATGGTTGGAGTATAAATGGAACTGGAATGCTAAGTGCTGAGCTCCTGAAACCCAGGGACACACACCCTAGTGCCAGGGATGGTTTACTTGGCCTAAACCATTCAAAAGCACCAACACCCCCCTGAGGCCACATGTCAGTTTGTGTCTCGGGCCATGTATCTCACTGAAATGCATCTTTCAAACCAACCTCCTCTTCACTTCATTCTCGTCTTCCTCAGTAGGAAAAGTCTTCCACTGGAAGTGGGCTGTGATGTTACTCCTGTTTTTGATGAACATGGTTGTGTGGTTTGACATGGTGATGAAAGTCTTCTCCACCTCCACGGAATTTGTGCTCAACCCAATGTTGAGATCTACAGCTTCTCCATGGAGGTTTGTGTGGATACTTTCTTCACCTGGAACAAAGCAAAGAGGAGTCTTTACTCAGCTCACTGGCTGATGGAAGCACAAGGAACAGAGCAAACCGCAGGTCACAGAAGAAGGTTGTAGCTGAATGAGCAGTTCCATGGATCAGTACACTTATCACATCCTGACAGCTCTGGGTGTACAGCGTGAAGATGTCCTGGGCAGCTCCTTAAACACCTTATTTCTGAGTGTGTGTGTACAGATTTGGCCCCAAGGTGACAGTATATACAGTGAGATTTGTCAATGTGCTCCAGTGACTCACTCAGATCAGGGAGTGGGTCACTCAGGGATTTCTGCATCAAAGTCCTTCAGGTGACGCTGAGGAGCCCTGTTCAGTCTTGGCTTGCCCAGGGTCTCCCCTGGGCATCCCACAAGACTCATGTCTCTCCTGATCCCTTGGATCCCTTATTGCTGACAAGCAAATATGCCTGGGGGCATGTGGGCAGAAAAAGGAGACCCAGAGGAACAAATTAAGTGACAGCCCACAGCAGGAGGGGACACAGGTGAGGAAACCAGCCTGGCTCTGTAATACGACAAACCACTACAAAATGAACACCATGAAAATCATCATCATCTTCCTGTCCAAACTCACAGCCACATCAGTCTTGAAATATTTTATATCGTTCTGATCTCAAAAACCAAGCTGGAGCATTGCAAATTAAATAAAAAAGGGGAAACTGAAAGATTAGTAAGTACAGAGCAGCTTCTATATGAAGACTGAATGGGATTCCTCAGTCTAGAAATCAAATGGGAGATAGATGTGAGAGGTTTGCAACAGCGTGAACGGCTTCGGAAATGGGGACAAGGAAAATTTTGTCTTGATTTGTCACCAAACAGGAACTCGACGGCCTGAAAATGTTATTAGACAGAAACTACATATATGTGTAGAGGGCAACAAGAAAAAGGGTCTGTGACAAGCCAAGGGAGAAGCAGCATATGGGACAGAGGTGTGCAAGAAACACATTGCATTGGAGAGAGTCTGATGGAAACCTCACACCTCACATACAGCACTGCCCAGGAATAAAATAAAACTTCACCCAGGCATAGCCACATGGTAGTGGAGAATCAGGGATCCTCCTTCCTCCACCCAGCAACTCCCAGCAAAACAGGAGTCCAATAATTCCCTGTTAGAGAGGATCCACTTTATCAACCCCCTAAACACCAAGGAGTTCTCAGTTTTCTCGGGGGTAAAACTGAACAGGGGAGGGACCTCTAGAGGGAATGGAGGGGGGTGGGACAACAGGGAGTGATGGTGCAGAACTGTCCTGTGCCCCGTGCAGGGCCCAGCACTCACCGATGTTGCAGCACAGGGACCCGGAATGATCACCATTCGTCAGCGGGTGAAATCCCACTGTCACCCGCATGCTGTCACCAGCGCCCAGAGTTCCCTTGGCCGGAGCCACGAAGAAAGGACTGCAACACAGAGAGAGGGATCAGGACTCGGGGGGACACCTGGGCATGAGATTCCTTCTGCAGTGCAGCTCACTTCAGCTCACTTGGGCAAGCAGGGAGCAAACCAACCACGGTCAACAGAAGACAGACAGAACAGACAGCATCAGAAACAGCCACTGACCCACTTCTGAGCAGATCCAGCCCTCACAAGATCCTGTGGGATAAAATTACTTCATGTCCCCCATACTCTGCATCCAGCCCTCTGCAATGAGACTCAAGGGTCCGACTGCCAGCAATCCCATCAGCGAATGGTTTGTGAAAAGGGTTCAGAGCTATCTGCATGCACAACTTGACACTGACTGCCTCAGGAATTTCTCTTTACCTGCTGCCTATAAACCTCATCTCAAGAGATGCAAATGTTAGGGCACTACCTGTCCTGTGAGATTACAGCCTGGAATCAGACAGGGAGAAGGAGCTTTTCCTTGAAGACCAAGGAATAATTACTGTTGAATTTGCAGTGTGGTTCTTTGGTTTATTTTACCTTGAAAACGTGCTGTTTTAGCCTAAAAAGGGCACATTTTATCAGCATTTCAATGAAAGCTGCTCTAAGAAAAGGAGCAGTCAAAACTCCAAAAGAGTGCAAACACAGTGACATGGAAACACAGAGGAGGATGCCATTTACAGTCTGAAGGATCCAATCCCAGCTAAATGAATCACCATTAGCAGGAGCACATCAAAGAAGCAGAACAGGAGGCTTCTGTGTATTTACCAGCAATGCAGTCTGGGACTCTGGGTTGCCATGCAGGCTGGTAACTCTTTGCCCAGCAGAGGAACTCTGTGCAATGTGTTATATAATTGCAAATAATTATGCAAATGTGTTGGTACATTTTGGATTTAACAGGAGCAATTAGGATTGGTCACCAGCTAAAGAGCTCTTGCCTGACAAACACAAGACTCCATGCTTTGATGCTCAGGGACAGCTCAGGGGAAATGTGCTTCTGCCCAGCAGCTGCTGAGCTTTGTGCTCTTCTACAGCCCCACTGAGGAAACAAAAGTTCCTGGCCTCGGTGCTTTGCTGGTGGCCAATTTGTCACTTAAAAGTGTGTTCTGAGGAGTTTGGTGATGAATGCATCGCCACACAAAAATAAAGAGAATATCTGGCAAGCTGAACTTTATTCATGTCAGTACTGACAGTTGATGAACTTGCTTCAGGTTCAGCTCATTAAGGACCTATTGCTGCAATTATGGGCCTGACCTGTTCCCATTACCACTAGTGGGAACATCACTACTGGCTGATGGAGAAGTCTTGGGCCAGCAATGTTTTTGTGTTGGACGTGAGACTTTGGAGAGAGGGGAGGAAAGACAAAGCCCCACCAGCCCCAGAGCCAGATTAGTGTACGTGCTCCTGCATCTGCCCCGGGGATGCCAGGACTGCTGCAGGTCTCTGCTGGGGCTTGGGGCGATCAGTGCCTGGTGTGGGCAAGGCACAGGATTTTTTTCCTATTCTTTTGCCAGAAATTTCATCAGAACAGAGAAGCTGCCAGTTAAGGGAATCCCTGGCCACTCTTCAGCATTCCATTCCATTCCATTCCATTCCATTCCATTCCATTCCATTCCATTCCCACTGCTGCCCCATGTTACATGCTCCTGCCCTCAGATGGCAGGATGGGAATAACACTCCTGAGGGTGACTTCAGGGTTGCCTGAGAAAGAAGGTGTCTTCTTATTTTCAAATTATCAGGAGAAGAGGATCCAGCCAAGTTCAGGACTCAGTCGTCAGGACTGAAAAACTGACTGCAAATCAGCCCCTGCATCTTCTACATCCCTGGGCTGTAACCAGCAGACTCCTATGTTATTGCTGTAGCAGTCATCTCTCCCACAGACCTGGCTCCCCAAGACCCAAGGACGCAAGCTCTACAGCTGAACTTAAATCCTCTGAATTTCAGCCAACACCACTAAGCTGTTCCCTGAGCCCACAGATAGAAGAGCTGTGAAGGAGACATCCCTGACACTGTAATAACCAAATGAAAACCACTGCCAAGAGATGGGGCTGGCAGGCTAAATTTTGGCCTTTTATCTGTAAATTGTGACCTGTTTCTTAAGGTAATTCCCATCCTGTTAGATCTGCCCTTTCAGTGAATCACTGCTGTATCCAACAGGCAGAAAAAGGCAAGGTATGGAGGGGGTTTTAATAGGTTGTTTTCTTCTGCTTTTTAACTAGGTCCATTTGTATGTTTGTTTCCTTGTATGGCATCTAAAGACAGGTCCAGATCTCCCAATGGCACCTTGATCCATAGACACTGGTCTTGCTTTGAGCAGTGTGTCTCAGATGATTTCCAGAGGTCCCCTCCAGCAAAAGTTACTCTATACTTTTATCTTCTAAATCAGCCCAATTGCTTTTCACATATTCCCTAATGTCTCCTATTTCCTATACACCTGTGCATGTAGCTATGGGCATGTGGTATATTGCCAGGCATTAGAGGAGCTCAGCCTGCATGAAAGTTCCCAATGAAGAATTCATGATCTTCTGGCAAACATCTAATACAAAAAAAAAACCAAAAAAAACGCCCCAAAAAAACCCAAAAAAACCCCCCCAAAAAAACCCCAACAAAACCAAAAAAAAAAAAAACCCAACAAAAAAAAACCCAGCAGAGCAGAAACAGAGGAACTGCAGAGTATTTAAAAAGAAATCTCAATGAAAGGGGGCACAACCTTATTCAGAGATTTAAATAGTCTGTTTGAAATTGTAAACTGGCTTTCAAAGGTTTATCATGGAACACGATGCCCTCAGCTGACAAGGGAAATCAGGTCAGCTTTAAGTAACAGGAAGTGCACCGTCTGCCTGCAGCACAGCTCATGTTGGGCATCTGATGCAGGGACCACTGGAAAGCCACGTGCTTGTGGCCTCCCAGAGAATGGCTCTATTTGGCTGACAGTGCTGAGTAAGCATTTCAGAAGCTGTTTGTGCTCAGGAGGGTGCAAGCCAGCTACTAAGATGTTCCAGCACCCTCCAGGAAATCTGGGACAGAGAAAGCTCAAAGGCTGCATCCTGCTTAAAACATGAGAACCAACAGCAAACCCCACAGGTCCTGCCCATTTCCAGCCAGGGCTGCAGGGCAGCAGCTGCAATACTCTGGTTCCTTTGTTGCTCTTTCCCAGCCCTGTTATCACCCAAAGGTGTTTTGGTCTGCCTCACCTCTGGGTGCTCAGCTGGTAACGAGCTGCCCGGTGACTGACATTGCGAACCACCAGAGTCTGCTGGCTGCTGTACTTGACGGGACACTTGGAGAAGTCCAGCTGGTCAGGGAAGTCCAGGATAGCTTTGGCACCAATAGCCCGAATTGGCACAACTATCCTTTCCCTTGCAGTGATGCAGATGAGCTCATGGACATAATCCTGCAGGAAAAGAAACTAGCTCAGCACAGGACATTTAGTGCCATCCCCATAGCAGAAGAAAAAAAACCGTTTCTGATAACCATTCAAGAGCATCCATTTACCTATTCCACCCTAAAATGAACACTAAGTTCTACTAAAACGTCACATTTTAAAGGCACCAGTGCACTTTGCAAAACCTATCTCTGTGGCATTAAGCTCTTGTGTCACTTGGGTCATACAGAGAACTACCCTAGGCCACCATAATTTTTACTCTAAATTTTAATAATTTTAAATAATTCCTAAATCCCTTCTAAGGAACATGGAGCTAGGGAACACAGGACATTCCTCTTCAGGTTTCTATTCCTTCTGTTTGAGAATAGGAAAAAGTGTTAAACTGACTCTAAGCAGCAAAAGGAAGATTGGAAGATGAGAAAACAGCTGCACCCAAAGAGCTCCTGCACCTCTGGCCTGGTGTAGAAACATCAGTTCACTCGGAACTCCCCTCTAACTTTGCCTCTCCAACCAAGTCAGGAGAACAGTGCTAAGAGGTAGCAGGATGCTGTTGCCTCTCTGTCTCCCTGCAAGGCTTCCTCCCTTCCATGCCATGTCCTAAACCCTGTTGTATGAACAAGCCTCTGGATCACAGCACTGAGATCAGACTTGCCAGGGCCCCAGCACTGGTGTTCAAACCTCCCCATAAAAGCAGGTTTGGCATGGAATGGGTGCCAGTTGACAGAGCCACCACAGTGACAGGCATGAAGACAGAGCCACAGCAGTGTCACTGCTCTGGGCTCACAGCTCTGCCTGCAGGTTGTACCTGCCCTATACAAGCTCTTTCAGGCAGGTGTCCAAGTCCCCTGCAGCTCACCAACCTCCTGCTGACTAAGGGCACCTAGAGCCCAGTGTGCCTGTGCCAGGCTGGGCTCCCGGGCACAGCACATCCTCTGCCCTGGCCCTGCAGCTGTATCACGGTCAGTTGTGCTCTGGGCCAGCACAGCTGCAAGGCTGGAGAACAGAGGGTGTGAAAAAGCACCGTCTTTGCTCCAGCCCAGGCTGAGGCAGGGAAGCTGTTGCCAGTCAGGAAGAAGGAAAGCTCTCTGACCTCTTAATTCCTCTGGTATTTTCCATAATAATTAAGCTCCTTTCACTGTACCTAGAGATGGCCAAATATCTGTCAACACCTCTTTGTCATTTTCATACTGCTCCCTGTGCATCTTCCCTTGGGAATGCTCAGGAATGTGTAGGGAGGGGAAGCAGAGCCTGTCAGGCCTGGGTGCAGTGCACATGCCGAGGTGTGACTGGCTGCAAGCTGCCTGCCCACAGCCTGGCACCAAGCTTACAGCATGGAATGGGCTGTAGCCAGGGTGCAGGGAACAGTGCCTTTGGAGATATTTCTGTGTTTGGGCTCCTCCAGTCTCACCGTGTTCTCGTCAGGGGTGAAGCGGATGCGCACGTGGACAGGCACACGCGGCGTCGTGACACGGTACGCATTGTTGGGGCACACGAGCTGGAAATAAGGTGACCTCTCCATGGAGACCTTCACCACCTGAGGAAACTGCGGGAAAGACATAAAATGATGATTTTGCCACTTGTGGAAACAGGACGAGAGGAGACCTGTCCGTGCCCTGGTGACATCCCTCCTTGACCCCTTTCCAAAGCACTTTCAGCTGTGGAGGTACAGGCACATAATTCCCAAGGGTGAACTTGAATCCCTTCTGTCTGGGTCCAGCATTTTGGCCAGCATTGGGGCAGTAGGGCAGTGCCTGGTGGGAAGGAAGGGCCAAGCAGGTCAGCATGATCAGGATGGAGACAAGAGCACCTGAACCAAGTCATCTACATATTCGACAAGGCCAAAAAACCTGCTGGCTTCTGCCAGCACACAGCCATGCAGTAGTCGTGTTCCAGAGGGGGAATGTGCTGCCTGAAAGCAAAACAGCACGTTATCCTGGGAGAAGGAAGAAATTCCCTTCTAGCAGATCAGGTTTGGGTAGGGACGTTCTGGGGATACAGACAGGCAGAGAGACCAGCAAGAGAGGAGACCAAACACTGTGGCCTTACTGGGAATAAAAGCAAACGAAGGAACACAGCAAGACAATCCCTAAAACAAGGAGATGACAAAGAGAATTTAAATGGGCAGTAAAGCAGCAAGGAAGAATCATAAAACCATGAGAGCAATCAGCTTGCCAAAAGTGACGGAAACACAGACAGGCTGTGCCTATCGACTGTGGGCTTTGAAGGCGTTTTCTGCCTGGAGAAACATGACCAGCATTGACTCACAGTGTGGTTTCAGTATTAAAAGCCAATCTTGGCTCTCCAGGGGTTCTTGCTGCCTGTGCAGGCAAGCTGGGCTGCTGGGCATTCCCGCCTGCAGCCAGCAGGCCAGGTTCTGCCCTCTGGGATACACAGACACAGCAAACATGCATTTTCTAGCACACAGATATCAACCCCTGAGCACCAAAATGCTCTCCAAAAGTCTAAACCAGATGCTTTTGACTCCCTCCTGACTCTTCCCACCAGCCCACTCTTGGCACAGGCCTCATTTGAGAAAACGTTTCCCTGACTGAAATTCAAAGGGTCTCAGTTTTCCTCTTTACAGTGGAACACAACTGCTGACATTTCTCAACTTTTTCCCTCTCAACTCTCTTGGCAAACTGCAAAACAATCACAAGTTCTTCAAGTGAACATGAAAACCTCCAGGAGCACACGGCTTTGGATGTGCTGTGGTTCTCCAAAGGAAAAGCAGAGCACCATGCTGCTTTTGGAAAACCTGAGCAGAGCTGGATGAAGTTCAGCAGGAGTCTGAAGTGGCACCTAAAGGCCTCCTGCTGCTTCTACTACATCAATCTGATTCCAGGGCAGTTTCAGAACACATTTCCTGCAGTGCCAAAGCCATTAATGATAAATGATTCCAGCATAAAGTGGAGAAGGCTCAGCCCCTGAGCTTTGACTGTGAGCTGCATAAAGGAAGACAAACAGGCTGAGAGAAGCAGAGATTCCTACCAATTTTAGGAGCCAAGTTTATGTAAGGAGACACAGGAGGTGGTACAGACTCAAGGCAAAGCATGAGAGAAGGTAAGAACTGTACAGCCCTCAACATTCCTATCAATCCAGAGCTTTCAAGAGAAGGAAACTCCTTTGGGATAGATACCATCAACGCATGGCCAAAATCAGCGGACAATTCCCAGCACAGGAAGATTTCCACCATCTTGCAGAACAAAGGTGCTGAGACATTTTCTTCTGCATGTGCTGCAGCAGATAACTTGCTTTGCTGTACACTATGGGAATTACACCACTCTCCTCTTCCAGCACAGTGTTAAAGCTTCATGTCCCAGCACTTACCTTGTCCTTATTCATGATAGACAGCACCATTTCAGAGACCTCATGGGCGACGAAGTTCTGAAATACCACCTCTGGTGGGGAAATCTGAAACAAGTTCTGTTTCAGGGGAGTTGATGGCAGCTGGAGAGGAAAGAGAGAGCAGGGAGGTTCAGCTGCTGGGAGGAAGGTTCATGAAGGACAATCTTACACTGATCCCCAGTGAAGTACAGGCTCGGGGTGAGCACATCTGCCCAGCCCATACTGGGCAAACAATAGCTCACCTACCTCTGCTCTGAGCTGATCAAGAGCTGCTGGGCCACACAGAGCAGGTTCAAGGCAAGCTGCTCTTCTGGCATGTATTTCTCCTGGTTTCCTTCTCCAGAATGCCAGGCAGCAATTACCTTAAGCACAGCCCTGTGCCCATGTGGTCACAGAGCCCTGGGGCACTCATGGAGTAAGAAAAACCCACAGATTTACAGGAGACTCCATGGGAAACACTTTTGGGATGTCCTTAACTCTGAGACAGGGAAACCAAGGCCCACACAACTACAAATATCTTTTTTGCTCTAGAACTTAGACATCACTAAGAAGAGAACAGTACCAGAGAAGGTGTGAGAGATGAGGTGATATTTTCCTAAAGCCAAAAGGTTATTAAGCAAAAGAATGGAATTTGCTGGTTCTATGTGTTGTTTGTGGTTGGGATTTGTTCAGGTTGGTTTGTTGGGTGTCGCAGTGAGGAGGATGGGGTTGAAGACCTGACCAAAAGGAAGCAAGATGAGAGGGGAGGGGACAGAAAAGTTGGTGGTCAGTAGAGAACCCAAGTTCCTGAGTACCCATCCAATAGGAAAGGGGACAGGGACTGCCCCAGCCGGGTATAGAGGGGACAGAAAGATTGCCGTTTTCTCCGAGGGTGTGTTTGCTTGTCTCTAGGGGGAGGGAGACACGCCCGGCTCAGCTGAATCGTTACTAATAAACAGTTTTCTTTTGCTTCGATAATTTTGTCTCCTTTAATTGTACTCAAAAGATAGTGCAATTCAAACAGAGGGAAAGACAAGAATAAAAAGTCAAATGAGGTGAAAATAAAAAGACAAATGAGGTGAATGCTGAATGAGGATAAGGTTCAGCGGCTTTCTCAGCAACTTGGGTAAAAGTAGAGTTGGTATCTCCTTTTTCCATGTGCTTTAAATGGGTGCTTTCTTGTAATTATTGCTATCTTATTTAATACCATTGTAGAGGCACGTCTGGAATGACACAACAATGGCAAGTGCTTCCGGAGCAGAGACATTGCTTTGAGAAAACGCTCCCCTGCTTTGTCTGCCTTCTCCCGCCACACTGCTGTCACTCCAGCGACACAAGCAGGTCTCCTGTGTGACTTCCCGGGAGGCACAGTCTGCTGAAGGGTGTGGCTGCAGCACCCTGTCCCTTTGTTATGCCCTTCCCCGAGGTGTTCCCAATGCCCCTCTCCAGGGCAATCCTTAACCAGTGTGTTACATGTCTCTTGCTGCCGATTTCCTGCTCAACAGCCCACCTCGGTCACCCACCCCTTTGGACTGTGCTTTATACTGAGCCAGTCCTGCCAGAAAAGCAGCTTTAAACACACCTCTACGTAGGCACTGATCTAGATAAATCCATTCCATTCCCCTCTGCCCAGGGCAAGTCCCCTGTACATCTGGCAGCCTGCAAAATCTTAACACCCCTTCAGGGTCCCAACACATTGTTCCAACCCAAAGCATTCATGCAATTTGTTTTGTTAAATCTGAAGTGGTCTTCAAAGGCCAGCGCTGCCGCTCTAGAGGGAATCCTGTGACCACACCAAAGCAAGAGGTGGCTATTTCAGCAGGAGAATGGCAAATGGCAATTTTGTGCCTTTGTGTCCCCAGCCTTCCTCCCATGAGCAATGGCAGCTACACTCCAGCACACCCCAGCAGCTTCAGCAGAGGTTATTTGTGTTGGCTTAGTGCAGATCAGGACTCCCAGTCCACCACTACCAGCAGTTTGCTATGACAACAGGACCTGGACGCTGAGGTATTTTGCTGGAGGCAAGCCTGTCACAAGCACACACCCTCCTCAAACTTCAAACAGAAAGGAAAAGGCTACCTTTTGATGAGGCTCTCTCATGTCTGGAGGTGGGCCAGTTCTGGGCAGAATACTCCCCCCAGTGCTGGCCTTCCTGCTGACAAACTTCTCCATCAAGAACTTCGAGGGAAGCAGCTGAAAGGCAAAAATACACCAGCTGGAGCCTCAGAGATGCTCTTGTTCAGAAAGGCTTTTCTTGAACGAGTAGCACTGGTGAATAATTTGTGCTCACAACCACTAGGACAGCCCTGGAAGCCCTGGAATTTTCCTGCTGAAATAGTTAGCATCAGTAAATTAATAATACAAAGTAGAATACACATACTCCAGCCACATGGCTCTGTCCCATTAGCTTCTTCGTGATTTGATGTGACATGCTTGGGGATTTCTGCTCTTTGGGCATTTGTTTCCTCTTTAGTTTCATTGGATTGAGGCAGTGACCTTTTCAGAGAGTGGGGAGGAGCTCTCAGAACTCCCCTAACTCCGTCCGTGCACAACACTCAAAGCTCACAGCGAGGAGATAGCACTGCTGGGTGAGTCCAAGAGAAGCAAGAAAGGAACACTGTACCAAGAGTGAGGTGCACAGGAACGTGCCCAAGTTTTCCTCCTCTCTGTTCATTAGCATTTGTTTTCTCTCTCTGGGCTCACAGGCCCCTCCACAGAAGAAAACAGAGGGATCTCCTGGAGAGAGCCTCAGCAGTGGGGCATCTTCAGTCAAGTGAGCTCCAGACGGCCAAGGGACATTTGTGGCCCTGGCTCCAGTGCTGCCTGCAGGGCTGGATCTGCGCCCACACAGGAGATGAGAGAGAACAGCTGGCTGGGAAGCTCTTCCAGCTGGGACCAGCCGTGTCTCTCAAGGCTTTGGGCAGAGTTGGAGCTTTCCCCCGCCACGTGCCCGGGTGCCCAAGGGCAGGTTGGTCAGAGCAGCACAGGTGAGTGCCCAGCCTGGCAGAAGGAATTGCTGTGGCAAAGGGAAAGGGACAGAACACATGCTCAGGGCTTCAGCTGCACATTGGTTTCACTTGGCTCCGGTGGCACAGCCAGGCAGGATGCTGGACTGTCCCTGAAACATCACACAGCGTTCCCTACTGCACCAGGACAGCCCCCACCGAGGGCCAGGAGCACGGCACAAAGAGGTGGGGAGGGGGTCTGCAGCTTCACAGGCTGCTGACAACAGGGGCGGGGAGAGGAGGGACACGAGGGGAGTTTCCAGCCTTAACACAGCCCCAGTGGGTACTTACAGTAATAGATTTCAGCTTCTCCCTGGACAAAAGACGAGATGTCGGTGTCTTTCTTGGCAATCCAGATGCCATTTTCAAGGGAGGATGTTACAGGTGAGCGACAATGACTCAACAAAACTGGAAGGAGCAACAATGGAACTCTGAAAATCCAGAACCCAATTCATGGCAGATTCAAGGCATATACTGGTGCTAAAAATTTTATATGATTTGAAAGTAGCTGAGTGCTTGTTTGGCATAATAGCTAGTATTGTTATGCCTCTAGTTGGACTTTATTTGAACTATATGGCTACCTTGTGCAATTCAAAGATGGATCATACTGAAACCTGGAGCTAAAAATCTGAACATTAATAATAGTTAGAACAGACAAAGCTGTAGCTTAAATATTACTTTAAAATAGCTTGAGTGGACCTCCTCTTCTTTAGGCTAAACCACCGCTGCTCTCTCAGCTGCTCCTCACAGGACTTGTGAGAGACTGGAATGTTATGGCTAATGGCTTAAATATTGTTATGAAGGACTTTTTGCCCATTGTGACAAAACTGTATAAAGAAGCTGCAACCACTGAAGCCCACCCCTCCCTGAAAATGCCTCCTGACTGGAACTTGGGACTGTGAGTTAAGCCACCTAAGGGAACTTGAGATAAAATAAAAGTGACACTATTGTCCTGTTACCTCAGGTTTGGAGAGAAGGGAACAAGGCTAAGGGAGAAAAATGTATCCACAATAAAGCCAAACCCAGCAGCTGTCCTGAAAATCAGCTCTGTCTGCCTGCAGGCTGGGCAAGTCATAGCCACAGACTCATCTGCTGAAGCCAGGTTTGCACACAAACCTCCCATCAACAGAGGGGAAGGAGGAAATTTTGGGTGTGCAGTGTAACCTCTGGTAAGAGGCAGCGGACACCCATCCTCCCTCACACAAACTGGCTCAGCTCTAAAACCCCCCACCCCCAGAAGGTCACATCCAGGGGACATTCCCGTGAGGGGCAGCTCAGGGGGTGTCATAACCCATCAAAGACCTCCAAAGTGCCCCCAGACCCATGCCTGAGGCCTTGCACCAGATGACTGCATGGCATGCCATGTAACACCTGAAAATCCAGAACCCAATTCAAGGCAGACTCAAAAAACTGGTGCTCAAGATTTTACATTATTGGAAATTAGCAAGAGACAAAGTCCAACTTGCCCCACCCCAGGGAGGTACCTGGGCAGTCTCATCTTGCCCAAATCTGCATTAATCCATTGGGGTCTTAGGTCTTGCGAGACCTCACCACAGAGAAGACCAGAAGAGGATTTCACGGTTTCCAGTGGGATCCACGCAGTGGTGATACTTTCTACTTAATGTGTCACTCTCTTTCTCTCCCCCTCCCCAACGCCCTTCTCTATTTCTCTCTCTCTCTTCCTCACATTTACTGTTACATAAAATCCAGACTACTGACTTTGGCATATGGTCTCGTTTGCACCTTAATTCAGGGGCATCTCCCTAATAATTTTAATAACCAGATCATAACAGCCCACTGAAACTTGAACAGAACTCATTCACCTTTAAGCAGTTTAAGTAATCACTCTAGGAAAAAAAAATGTATGAAGTAGTAGATTTAGGAAATTTTGCATTTCTTCAGTGAAAAAAAACCACAATCAGTAGACCACAATCAGATGAACCATATGGTTCATCCACTCAGCTGTACATGCCACTGAACTGCTGCACCAGAAGACTGGCATTATCACATCCTGTATTTCCCTTTGGAATTCTCTTTCAGAGTGCAGATGTGACAAAACCAAAAGTACAACTTTCGTCAATCTTTACCTTCAAACGAAATTCAGGACACCCCCGCAGACACCAATGGTCTACGAGGTCAGGACTCGCTCGCGGAGAACCAATCTCTGCGAACAATTCACTTGGCGAATCGCCGAGTGTAGCCGCCTACACGAGCCCAAGCTGAGAACAACCAGCCAGGAGCGCGCTCTGCGGCAACTGAGGTCACATCGCCGCCACAAACGCTGCGGCCCCGTTGGCGGTTACCCGGCAACCGCGGCACCCGATTGTCGGGGGCTGTGACGCTGGGCGGGTCTCGGTCCCCGCTCGTTCCAGCCTTGGTGCCCCCTCGGTCCCTGGGCGGAATCCACTCCGGGGCCCGGAACGTCACGGGCCAGACCCTCGCCCTCAGCTCCGGGCTGCTCCTTCTCAACGGGAAAAACCCCGGTCTCAACAGTTTGTGTTCAGCGCAGAGCAGAAGTGGGAATCAGCCAGCTGCAGGTCCTGGGCGCTAACATTTAGCTTCTCGTTCTTAGGGACACACAGGGAGCAGAAGTAATTTCCTGGTGTAATGGTTTATCACCTAATTAGCAGCCAGGAATTAGTGCTCCAGAAGAGGGACGTTAGCACATCCTGTATTTCTCTTTGGCATTCTCTTTCAGAATGTAAATGTGCTAAAAGGAAAAAAAAAAAAAAAAAAAAAAAAAAAAAACCTACAATATTTATCAATCTCTATCTTCAAATGAAATGCAAGGCTTTTAGTTGTATTCCCTGCATTGTAACAGAAACACACTAGAACCATAATTGTTCCAAGTTTCCTACTTGCAGTAAACAAGATTTTAATATTATTTCCAAGTTTATCTGTAATATATAGGTTTTTATATTCTAAAGAACTTAGGTTTGTTAAATTACTGCATTCACCTTCATGCTGCTGAGCAATAGCACAGATTCTTTGTGTCTTCAGCAGAACTGGTTTGTCTTAGTAAAAAGACTTAGAAGTGAAAAACTTCCTGGGTTAACCAGAATTGAGAAAGTTTTTTGAAAACAAAAGAGGGAAAAAAAGGCCAACCCTATTAGTTTATGATGTTCCTAAGTCTACTACTGTGCAGCCTAAGGAAGCTGTAATGGAATAAGGGAAGAGAGACCTTACAGCCACGTTATCCATAAGTGTATGGAAAACCTTCACAGAGAGTCCCTGCACGGCCGCTTTAAAGACTTGGTGACAGAAGAGCAACATAGGATTGAACTAAGATAGACAAATATCCAATTAAAGTCAAATTACACGTTATTTTATTTTCAGATGGGGCCGCAGATTGTATGCTGCTCGCCATCCTGGGAGTTCAGAATGTCCTGCAGTATGGCTGAGCTATGAGACTTGTGGAGCAGAATTATGAAAAGGTGAAGCACAAACATTTCTTATGCACCTATATTGCATTACCAACTCAATTTAGACCTCTGAAGTATTCATTAGAGTCAAGAGCATATCCAACCACAAATTTATCTGGAATTTCAAAGCCTGTATCTGTAAAAAAATACAGTTCTTTTTATACTTCAGTGGTGTAAGTAGCTTTAAGTGCACAGGTGGTTTTCAGCACATACTTGAGCTAAGAGTAATGGGCATCATCTCTTTCAGGGTGCTTCCTTAAGAATATGAGCTGTAAATTGATGACAGAGGTTAGAATCCAAACCATTCTCATGAGTCAGTAATATAATTAAGGTGTTAAGAGAATGATTCTTATTAACAAAATAATTGTTTAAAACCTAGTTATGAGTTAGTCCTGGGAGAGGAGAAAAGGAGTGAGATTTTACTTGAGTGGAAGTAGATGAACTGTGATTCAGTAGGACTTTTCAGTTTGGAAACAAGGCAAGTTTAATAATACGGAGTCAAAACAAATGCCCTCTAGGGTCAAAGCAAAGCAAAATACGGTTAAGGTTTGATTCTGTTTCTGCTATCTCAATAGTTAAATTTGTCTATGAAATAGCTAAACCTGCACTCAGGCCAACCAGGGGAAAAAAAGAAGGTGGTCATGAGGTCTCAGGATAGCATAGCTGGTCATTAGCTTTTTATGTAGTTTCTCCCCATTTCTCTTGGCCTTCGTGAAACTTAGGTGCCAGCTGTCAGATGTGCTGCCTGAAGTGAAATTGCAGGACTGTGTTTTGGAAAATACAGAAAAAAAATACAAGAAAAACATGATACTTCCAGTCTGGTCTGTAACTTGGACTCTGATGTGTCCTTTTAACGAGCAGGCTGTAAGGCAGAGCAGAGAAGGTTGGTTTTTAAAATACGTCTTGCTCGAAGTTGTAGACTTCCATTCTGCCATGTCTCCCCATAAGCATCTAAAATCAGGCACTTTAATTAAAACAGTGAGATCTATTGCACAGAAAAAAGTAGTGTTCAGCCTCATAGTGGAGGGAGAAGCAAAGGCTCTGATCTAGGTTCATTCTTTATGTCCAAGTGGCTCGACTTTGTATTCAGTTCCCTTCAATCCTGTGTCTCTGATCTTTCCCCTTCCATGCAGCAATGTCTCAGGACACTAGAATAGCACAGTGGGGGAAGCATGTCCAAGTGGCTGATAATGATTTTAGTCGGGTGGGAGGGAGGGAGAAAAGGACAATTTCTTCTGCAAAATTACATCTATTCTTGGTTTGCCTGTGCATTTCAGAAGAAACTGAGAAGCTCCTGGAGAGTTACTAGAAGGACTGTCTGAATAACTGATGCTTAAAGCAACTGTTTTCATAAAGCATTGCGGTTACTTAAGAGACACAAGGGATGTTCCACAAAATTTCCTTTTAGAGATCTACTAAAAGCAGATCGAGAATGCTACCTGAAGTCACCTTCCCAGTGCTGACAGACTCTTAGATTCTGGAAACTATTAAGAAATATTGAGGATATTAAGAAATTTTCTGAGTGTTGTCATTCTAGTATTGAGGCAACTGAGGTGGTGTTAGAAAACCTACGGAAAGAGATGAATTTCCTTCAAACATAAAGTAAGAAATAGGGAATCCATCAGACTTTATGGACTACATGGGAAGAGCCATAAAACCTTGTTTTTATGAATTTGAGCAGTGAAGATGGTAGTGCACGGGTAAATTTCCCAGTTTAAGAAACACTTAATTTTTCAGCAGCTGGATAAGGATTACCTCCTGCATTTGCTTCCTCCCCTCCCAAACTTCAAGCCAAATAAGCACCTGTCAGCATACACTGACTATTCACCCAAATGAGTTGAATATGTTAGTTAGTGGCTATATCCTTGTACCTTACGACTTTTACCATCCTTGGTTTCTTGTCTTTCATTTTTGAAAGCAGAGCTTTCATTGTTCTACCAGTCTCAATAATGTCCTGAAAGAGATAAAAAAATAAATTATCCTTCATGTTTGAAAGGAAAACCAGACTGTCAGTGGATTAAACTAGAGCATACCAACCTGTCAGCCCAGTAACATAATTAATTATTATTTTATATGTAATATGTATTAATTTGAAAAGAAGGGAGAAAAAAATCCTTGTCGTTCCACCTCTCCTTCAGTCATTATCTACCTCTACTACTAACACATTTTGGAGGGGAGGGGAGGGGAGAGGACTTAAATGGCAATTTGCAGCTAATTATACAACCAAGAAAAGCACACTAAAACCCTCAGTTACAAGGAAGTTGCACTGATTTTCAAAAGAGATGTCACTTCAACTACTGATTTTACTTTGGCACTTTCTGAAGAGTCTTTCTGTAAGTATTTATGACAGCTTAAAATATGGTGATAAAGGCACCTGTGTCAGATCTAGATATTGCTCCATGTAAAGCACTAGTATTCTAGAGCCACACTGAATGAGTCAGTTTAGGTTAATTTCTGGGCATTCTGGGATAAAATGGGGAATAGGATCTTTGGGAGCAGTCATCACTGATCACTTCAAGTTTCCACTGAGATCAGTGGGAATTATTCTCTGCTTCAAATCCCAGCATTTTAAATGAGTGTTAAGTGGCTGGAAGTATGCAGTATCAAAATCTTAATAAAGATGGATTTCCTGGAAGATACACAAGAACAGTTGTTTCCCTTTAAAAGCTGAAGATGCTCATTCATACCTTCCCATTTAGTGCAGACAGTTCCTCTCAAAAAAAAAAAAAAACCACCAAAAAAACAAACCAGTTCTCTTTTTATCATTCTAGAAGGAGAAAGAAGAGATAGAAGTCATACAAAGCATGCCCAAAAATGTTATCCTCTATTTGTCTGAGAGGTGTGCTGCTCTTCCTTCTTGCAAGAGGAGGGAGTTTGAGATCTGCCCCTGGCTTGGTCATGTTGGGTGTTCTGCTATATGTTTATTCCAGTGAATGTATAATATCCACCCTTTGGGACAGATCAGTAAATCAGTTCCTACAGCCATATAACCCTGAGCATTTCATGCATGCAAATAATAAAATTATAGGTTTGAATGTCCAGCAATTAAAAATTAATTCACCTTCTTTTTCTGTCTCTCAGAAAATTTGGGTTTACAATAAGCTAGAATACTTCATACAATACAGATGCCTCCATTCTCTGCACACCTGTAACTCAGTCTGATCTACAATAATGATAAATGTTGCAGGTTGTAGTTTCACACAAATCCAACGTTTTTCCTGGGCTTTTTTACTCACAATGAAATTATCTTAAGGATTTACTTTTGCTTTCTCCTTAAACTCTGGAAAAATGTGATTAGTTTTATCCTATTTTGGTAAATAGGCCAACCTCATCTTGCTGTTTTTCAATTGAGTTTATTCTGTGTAAAATTTCTTTTGCTTTCTTCCAGTAGTCTTGCAGACATCTTTTTCTCACTTGTACGTCCAATTCTTCTGCATTCTTCACATTTAATGAGTTATCATATAATTTCAGAGACAACTGTTCAGCTTTAAAAAATATGAAACAACATTAATAGTTAATCTTTTATCAATTAACATTTTAAAAGTATTTCTTATATTTTTGTATGCCGAGGGCCAGCCCAAATAATTTTATGAAAAATAACAATGTTTATTAAAATTAGATTTATACATAAATGCTAACACACTTGAAATACAAGCTGCAGTTGTAAGAGGTGAACTTGCAATTATAGTTCCTACAAACTGTTTGCACAATGATGCTGTGAAAAAAAAAAAAAAAGACTTTTTCACTGACTTAACTCTGGGTTCTTGACCAGTATGAGCCTCTGCTTTTTTTAAAAACCAATTCCAAATTAATGGACACTACAAATCCCCACACCCCTGACAGAGGACACAAGACTGACACCATGAATGCTTTCAAGCATCAGCACTTCATTATTCCCCAGTACAGCCCTTTATACCCTTTTGCCCCATGCATAACACCTGTGTGCCCTTTTACCCCCTTGTCATTGGTCAGTGCACTTCAGCTTTCCAGTGCTCCTTTTCCCTTACCCGGGTCACCTGTTTTACACAGCTGCACCTTATCAGGGGTGAGACTGCCTGCAGCACTGTCTCTATTCTCTCACAATCCATTCTCCCACACACCCCCTCAATCTCACACAAACCTCTCAGTTATGCTTGCAGCACAGAAATGTAGATACAAGTTTGTTTTTTCTTGATTAGCAATTGCACACCCTCCATGCTCTAGAGATTAAAGGACAAGGTCTCTCTGTTTCATGGGTGGTATTGTACAGATAATTAATAAAAAACTGAACTTGGGGCCTAAAAAATACATCCTACTTCAGAAAAAAAAAATCAAGATTTCTTAATATTGGAAATTAATGTAGACACAGTGATTTCAGGCTTGATTATCTCCTGGTTTATTCTCTCCCTCTAGTGGTACATCCCCAGGAAGAGAGTATCCACTGGGTGTTAAATGACAATGTTCATATTTTCCACACAATTTATAGATCGGAAAGCTTTAAGAACTGGCCCTACGTGGAGAAGTTTCACAAACACATTTTTGCAACACTGTTCGAATTTTTACTTCTTTTTTTTGCCCAAGTCAGTTCTTGATAACAAATAAGCAACTTTCTGTGCAGAAAACAAACATCTTTTGGAGTACACAGAATTACAAAGCTGTTGCAGTTAAAATCACTTGTGGAATCAGCAGAACACGGAGATGGAAACAATCACTGTCATTTTTAAAGCAGCAGCAGCAAGCTTACTCATTTGTTTGCAGTTCTGCAGCACAAAAGTAGCAGCTTTGATGAGTTCCTCGTCCTGAGATTCTGTCAATACCTGAATCATAAGTGGCAGACCATTGTTCTGAAGCAGCTCACACTGGTTTTCTTCTAGAACAGGACATGGTAAGGGAAAAGGTTTGGTTTCAGCCCCACACACCTTAACCTTACAGTAACTTTAGCAGCCAATACTGGCAACTTTCTGCACGTTTCTGTAGAAAGAGGGGTTTTCACTACAGACCCGAGCCTGCTGCAGTGACAGCAGGAGAGCTTTACATCACACAGGATGATTTGACCAGAACTCAGATTTCTGTAAGAGAACTGAAGGATTGAGACCATTTATTCGATGGAGTTCCAAGCTCATTTAGTTGTGGCCTAAAACATTGGAATAATGACTCCTGTATTTCTCCTCTTCCATTACCTGCTCTTGGAGTAGATATGTGACATTTCTGTGAGGCCTGAGATGCAGAAATATCAAAATCTCAAGGTTTATAATTATCAAAATAAAATTAGTAGTTTAATCCTGGTCTCGCCAATCTGTTTCTCCTCATTTATTACATAATTAGCTACATTTTTATTGTGATCTCATTCGCATACGTATTCATATAACTGATAACTTGCTAAGCATAGTTCTTTCTTCTTTAAACTTAATAAAAAAGGAAATAAAAAATTAAACCTTTTTTGACAGTGTTGACATTTTAAGAGGAACCTTTTTTCTGTTGGTTTAATAATTTTTCTATTCAAAAGACATTTTCCATTAAGTTGTTTCACTAATTCTTCATGAAAAAAGTCTGCTAAAATAAATTTATGACCTATTGAGCTAATTATTGAACATGTTATTGGTGCTCAGAGATGAAAACCAACCAGAATTTTTGAACATAAGGCCTTTTTCTGGTTTATCTAAATGTACATGAGAAAGACATACGTGAGAAGTACAAATAAACTTCCATTTCTCTTTGCTTGCACTGCCACAAAATACCGACTGAAGTGCTGTATTTGTACCAGATATGCTTGGGCAAGCCCTGAGGAACGTGACAAAAACATTTCAGGGCTACCTACTGCATCTGTGTCTTGAAAACCAATGCTCTTACCTGGCTCTTACAAACATTACTGGCCTTGTAAGCAGTGGACAGAAGCTGTATGTGCCAAGGACCATGAAAAAGAGAGCTCAAGACAACTCATTTGCTACGTCTGGACTGCAGTAGCTTTCAGGTCGGGATTAATTATTCCCTGTGACCCCTAAGCCCAGCTCTGAATTCTTGCATATTTCGTCTACTTTTTTCAAAGCTACTAAAGACACTTCCTGCTAACAAGCTTTAAAATTTAAAGATGGAACATTGTTAAAAACTTTTTGTCTGAACATTGACATTGTATTGTTTAATAGAACTCTCCCTCGTGTTCCAGTCTTGATGAAGTGACACCACTGGAGGAGTCAGTGTATGAGAATTTAGGAGAAGCTGACAGACAGGAAAAAGAAAAAGCAAATCTTACCACAAACTTCAGTACAGTGTCCAATTGTTAGAATAATACTGACTTTTTCTCCTGTGCTCAGTGTCTCGTTGGACAGCAGCTTCAGCAGCTCTGACACAGTGTGATACTTTGCCAAGACAACACCCATGGCAGCTGTTTGTTAAAATAATTGGAAGGAAAATAAAGTAGATCATGAGTGTACAGGAATTATCCAAGGATAAAATGCTGGGTTTTGGGGGAACTCTACAAACCCCTCAAAGCCTTGGGCCTGCTCAGCCCTGCCCTGCTCCACCTTTAACAGCTCAGATTACCCCATCCCTCCTGTGCTGCTCCCAAATCCAGCCCTGCCCATCCTCCCAGCCTCTGTGCTCCATGGAGATGAGGCAGAAGATCTGATGAACGAGGGCTTTGCACTGTGCAAGCTTTGGAGATCCCTGCTGAGTTTCTCCACATCCTTTATCTGCTCCAGCACGGAGCCAGAGAGAGTTGGATCAGCTTTGACACACAGAGTATCTGCCATAAAAAGAGCAGGGGGCAAGCCCTTCCTGGCACTGGCAACACCACTGCTAGTCCATCCATGCTGAGGCCTAGTCCTGTCACACCCAGCTGACCTGAAACTACCCTCAGAACTGGTGCAGGTTTATGCTTTTAAACTTTTGTGAACTTCCATTTGAAGCTCTTATGGCACAAGTGTGAGATACACCAACCATGGCCACAGCACAGGCTCGTCAGCATCACAGGTTTCTGCAAACCTTCTGTGGAATACACAAGACCTCATCAGGAGAGCAGTACCCAGCCAGCAAACCAGAGCAGAGTGTGCTGGGCAGAAACACCACATTTGTTCAGCTCCACCTCTGAATTACTAAAGCTTCCCAAAGCTACACAATTTATTATTCAGGCATAGGCCTAACTCCAGGATCCAAACTGACTGGCCAAATCCAGGCCCAGAGCTCAGCTTTACTTACTCAGCACAAGCTGTAGCATCTTATTTTTAAATTTCAGTAGGGTTTAAATTTCACCGTGTTTATTTTAGCAACAATGGGACAGCAATCCACCCCAGATGAACTGAATCACTCCCCACTTACACCTTTGAATTTTAAAAAACACTGCAACATCCACTGGGATGTACAGAACTTAACTGCCTTTAAGCATTCATTTCTACGACTTTTCCACCAGCACAAGACTTTAAAAATTGCATTTTTAAATTACCATAGATAAAAAATGTCTTTCCGCTCACAGTTATTAGCAATGCAGGCATCCAGAGTCTTTGTTACTACCACTGCAAGTTTCACGCTGGAGTGACTCAAACAGGAATCATGCATAAGCTCAAGGAGAACCTTGGCTAATGTATCCAAGCCTCCGATAGAAGCAAAATATTTCTGCACATATGCTTAGTGGAAAAAAGAAAAAATGTGATTTAAGTGACAGAGTTTGCAAATTCTTTTAGCATTTCACCAAGTAAGTCCATCAGAGTTTTTCTGTGCATGTCTTAGTCATTACATTTCTTAAACAACAGAAGCTGGATATACATTCATCTCAAGAAATGTAGCAACTGCATATAAAATAGTTACAGGAAAACATGACCCTAATATGTGCACACAAATGGCAAACATCATGCCTGAGTTCTACCTAAGTCATTGTTTTCAGTCATGTAATAAGGACTTTAATTTAGACACACTTTTAATCCAAACAGCTCCAAACAGTTTTACTGACCCTATCAAATGTAACCAGATTGGGGCTATTTGTGGACTTGCGTACAGCGTAGTGTAAGTAAAGATGGTGGAATACAGTGGTCAGAGTAAAAGCTGGAAGAACAGCAAAGGACTTTGTAGAGATTGACAAGAAAGAAAAAACCATTTAGCTCTCTAATTAAACCTCCTTTTATCAACTGCAGAACTGTGTAAGCTTCAGGTGCACTTACAGTTATTTGCAACTGTGAGACCAAGAAATGAGCAAATGGGACGAACTATCTCAGGCTCTGTGCAACTCTCGAGCCACTCCTTGGCATAGGGAAAAACCGAACAGCAAATGTTTTGATTATCTTCTGGAAAAGTAAAAACAAATGACCCCAAATCAAAAGGCAATGAAATGAAACTTCAGCTGAACAGTAAAAATGAAACCAAAGTGTTACCGATTCGGAGACTATCTCTGCAGTTCTTTCACAATTTTCAGAGCAACACCTACCGTTCTGGGGGTTGTTGACACAGGCACAGAGAGTGCTGCACACTGAGGACCAGAGCTGATAGCAGGGATCAGTGTTTTCATCTGACACGTTCTTCTCAGAGGTGGAGAGAGTTGTTCTGTTAAGGACAATGCGAACAAGTCCCAAATACTCAAAGAAACATAGCTGCTAACCAGTCTATTATTTGTCTGTTTGAATGTCAACCCTGTTTACCTGAATAACTGCAGCAGCAGGCTGATGCAGCCTGTATCTCTGACACAGGTTTGCCCGTTTTCTAAAAGAGAATACACACAAGACTCCAGAGACAAATGCAGTTGCAGACAAAATCTTAACAACAAGTTTAATTTACATACATACATTCCCTTTCCTAAGCACATATCCTCCCCAGAAGGAAATACAAAATCATATCAACATATTGGTAAATAACCTTTCTACGTCTCTCTGTACACTCTCAGAAATTATGGGTTTGCATTGGCAAACTGTAGTTTTAGAACTAAACCACGTTCTGCTGTTTAAGGAAAACCCAGTGAGCAGTGACCTACTTTGACAATTCAGGTTCAGTTACATGCAAACATTCATCTTTACAAATTAACTTCACCAAAACATTACTTATTGAATGTTCCAAATTTTGTACTGCAGATTGGCAAACAGAAAAGGAGTGTTGTTGTAAGACAGAAAAAAACCCAACTTACTATTATTTGAAACCAGTACTAAGATGACATAAACAGACATTCTTTTCAAGTTCACACCAGAATCCTTTTTAATTAAAAATAAAATGAGGTCTTCAAACAATGCAGAAGTACACAAAGTCTGCTGACAATACACTGAAAACAGAAAGTGAAAACCGTTAAGTCCTAAAGTAAGCCACTCATAATCCTAAATTATTAAGTCTCAGTTGTGGCCAGTATGTGGGGAGTGGAGACAGGGCAGGACTATGAAGTGACTGAGGGCTTCCCCCCGCAGTGAGTTCTGCACCAACCAGGACCCTGGCAAGCTTTGGAACAATCCAGGAGTCATTGAACACTTGCTGCTGAGGGAGAGGGGGAGTGCGGGTGTCTGGTAACTTGAAGACACCCTGAGTGCACAAGTCAACAAGGCACTGATCAAATCTGGGGATGGACAGGGCAACTGGGGCACCTTCATTGCCCTTGCTCCAACTGACAACCCTGTAGTCTCATTTTGTGAGACCAAAAGAAAATTGAGACAAAGCACGAGCACAAGTAATGACGGGGGCCATAGTGCACTCAGAAATACAAACACTATTATTTTTATTACCATTACTCTCTATAATAATCCCCAATGTAAATAAAGCTGCTTCCTTCACGATGCCATGAGCACTCGACTTGGCAAGGTCATTTATAAACATCAAACCACCAATTTCTCGAAAGTATTCGCTCGCTTCACCTACAAGAGGAAAAAAAGAACACAAACTTTTGCTTTTGTTTCTCTGCAAAATGAAAGGCTTCTAAGATTTTCCAACATCTCAAACCTTATGTCCTTTAGACATTTTTACAGTGCCCACCAGTTTCTTAGCATACATGGTGAACATAAATGACTGCATTGCTTCCAAGGAAAAGCCTTCCTTACTGTTTTGTTGGCAAATGGAATAGATAGTGATCAAAGCCTCCTTCTGAGACAGAGGGCAGTCCATCTGATATTTAAGGCATTCAAGTAGTAAGTTTAGATCTGTTTTCAAGTCTAGGAGCAAACACAAAAAACTTCATTAAAATTGTTTTATCTTCTATGTATTAATCTAGTCAGTATTGGAATAAACTTGTCCAAAATGTAGTATGCACATGTATTTTAAAAAAGGGGGAAAAGCGAGCCAAATTGGAGCTACATCACTTCTATTCAGCCACAAACAACAAACCGAGAAATATTTCTGTCTATAGTTTGTTATTTGAGCATGATTTCCTTTGCAGAGTAACAACCTCCTTTTAGTATTTCTGGCCTTTAATTACTAGTAACTCTTAGTAAGTCTGATGTAAACTACTAAATATCAAATTCACAATTGCAAGGTGCATTAAGTGTAAATAATACACAGCCATTAAAATATTCAGAGTGCGAATACAGTTGAAAATCGATGGAGTAGTAAAGAAAGAGTCCAAGAGCACAAAGCTGCTCCGTGGTACTGAGTTACAGGAGACATAAATCACGCACCACAGCAGCAGAGCCCTCAATCAGGTGGTTGAAGACGTAACACAAAATATCCTCATACAACCCTAGGTGGATAAACAGACTTGGAAAATCTGGTTCTTAGTCTTTGGGGTATAATTAAAAGACTTCTTTGATAATTATTTCTAACACTGACAGAAGGTATTGTTTATTGTAAACCCTTACAAGGTTTGGGGGTTCTTAAAGAAGTTAAAATACAATAAAAACAATAAAAATGTGGATAAATTTTAGGAAATTAAAAAAAAAAAGAAGTGACTTTGTGGTGGTGTGCTTTACTGTGTGTGTAGGTTTGTCATTTGATTTACCCTTTGCGCATCCAGTACAGCATCCAAAATGTGGCAACCAGGAAAAAGCACGTTTTCCCAACTGCTCACCACCCCACAACAGGCCTATCACAGTCTACTAAAACTTTGTAAAACTGATGCCCACTATAATGACAAGTTATATTAGATATCTTACCACACTGATTTACCTGCACCTCTTGAGTGTTCATTTTTGTTTTATCTCTGTTCTTGTTCTACAACAGCAAGGAAAAAGTGTTTTCAGTTCTGTTCAGATTAGCAGTGTTTGTAATATGTGCAGTATCAATGACATCATTCTTCTAAAATGCACTTTTTCCAGTTTTCTGCTTTTACTCTGTCATCTCTCACACACACAGTTTAGTGTATTCTTGTATGGCAAAGTTTTCCTTTGGAAATACAGTATTTTATAATAACCCTGCATTTCTAACTACCAGGTTATCATCATCTGAAGGTGGACATTCTGCAGAAATCAGGTCATTCCATGTTATTACTGAGGGGCACTGTCAGTAAGGAATATCCCCTGCTCTGCGTCACTGATCACAGCAAAGCTGATCCAATTTTCCTAAAGAGAGTGGCCAACTTTGCCATCAGCCAACAACTGCCACTAAGACCAAGTCATGTTACTTAGGGCGTGAACACTATCAAACACTCAGCCTCCTGCTGCTCAAGGAGCCACCAAACCATCAGCATTGTTCTGGCAGTACTGATCAAACCAAAGGCTATGAGCACAGAGACATATTGCTTACAGTGAGAACTCATTTAAATTCACCAAAGACATTGTCACATTACATGAACCATGTAACCCACAAAACCCCACAGCATTGATTCTTCACAAACCCAACATGGCAGCCTCTGAGAGCAGAGCAGCAGAGTGACATTCAGCTTTGGAGGCAGAAAGATGCTCCCTCAAACATGCCCCAAGTCCCAAACACAGAAGGGTGATGCAAGCATCACAGTAACCTATTACAATTTCTCAAACAATTACTTCGCTCCAGGTAGAAACTTTAAATCAGTGCTGAATCCAGCTTAATAATGGATTCGTTTTCCTTCTCAAAGTGGAGCAAAGGCTCAAAGCAGAATCATTGGCATCTTAATGAAGACAGCCAGCTCTGCTTTCTCTTCGGAGTTACTGATCGCTCCCATTCCTTTGCTGCTTCTGTTAGAGAGGGAGAATTGAGAGAGTTCATCTCCCTGCAGCCTTTCAGAAGTGAGAACAGACATGCATTTCATTTTCCTGCAAATCCAACCCTGCCACAACAAGGAAAAGCTTGCAAGCCTTTCTCACCTCTTTTTGTCCTACTGTGATAAATTGAGGCGAATAATTTGATTCAGCCTTTTTAAGGTCAATTAGCATTTTATTAATTACAGCAAGCAGTAGCAAGCAAAACAGCGCTGGGTGGGTAGGGGCCTCCAAACCGCCCCTCCTGCAGTGTCCCACACTGCAGTGCCCCACACCCCACTCCCTTATTCAGTTTCTTTTTATAGTTTCTTGGAGGTTTCTTCATTCGTGTCTTTTGCGATAGCGGTGTGCGTAGCTTGAGCATCTCTCTGCGCCGTTTCTGCGTTGTGTCGAGGCAGGTGATCGCTGATTTCACAATCGGCTCCGGACAGTGATGGGCGTACCTGGAGCACTCCTACGTTGTCTAGTCCGGTGGCCGTTGCCTGGTGGTCGCTGATTTCATAATCAGCTCCGGCCATCCCCCGACATTCTTAGTCTGTGTCTGAAAAAAAAGCTACAAAAAGCTCCCTATATGGTGATTAATCATACTTGTAATCTTGTGGTTTTGCAATATATCTATAGCCTTGCGGTTTGTAGCAGTTGCTACAAGCTAGTATAAGGCTAGTCCCTTATACTTTAATTTTTATTTTTCCTCCTTTAATATTCCAATTCTTTTGATGAACAAATAAGTTACCACAGTTTATCACACTACTGCCACCACCCCGCCAGCCTAAGAAAAAACAAAAACCACCCAAACAAAAGGAAGGCTGTAAAAATGAGTTTGCTCTGGAGCTACTTGCATTTCAGAAGAGTTTAATTTAATACATGTTTATACAATTATACAATAGAGGAAGCACAAAGGGTTTAAAACTGTATGTATACAAGGACACATCCTGGCCTTACCTGGATCTTTTTTACTTTTGCAACCTACAGAAGGTACACAAAATCGTATTTATAAGCCAGCCTACATTAATGAGATGCAAATAGCTCACCCTCTGTTGCTGCATCACAGGGCAAGGTGGAAAGACAAGCAATTAGATTTGCTTCAATAAACATCAGGCAAATGTTGCATATAAAACTCTTCTCCATCAGTTATGGAAAATAACCCAGTAACATCGCCTCAAACCTCAGAAACCACTCCTGGAGAAGTGCAGATCTGTCAATGTGTGCGCTCAGCAGCGCTAGAGCACATGGCTGGCACGGTCAGTAGACCAGCCAGCCTCGGCGGGACTTACCCTTCGAAACCCAGGCACCAAACCCCAGAGGGGAGAAGTGCGGGTTGTTGGCGTCCTGTGGAAACCAAACCCCACAGCAGCAGCTGAGGCCGTGAGGACGCTGCGCTGTGGAACAGGACTTGGGAGTGTGCTGGTCTAGTTCAGCTCCCTCGCACCCTCCTCCCTCAGATGAGCCGTGTATGATTTACAGCTCATTATCAGAGCTCCACTTTGAAGTCTTAGCAACCACTCCAGATCAGCCCAAATAGAAAAGGAAAAGAACATATAAAAGATTTAAAATATAAAGGGGGGGGGGGGGGAAGGCAACAGTCTAAAGATGAAACAGCAGCTGCATTTTTCTGTGGGAGGGCTGGGGAGTCCCGAGGGGGGAAATGGGGCAAAGCTCAGGTACCTGTGATCCGGCGGCGCGGGTGGCTCCGGGCAGACGCCAGGGCGAGGAGGGTGCCCACTGCCGAGCGCTGCCCGGCTGAGGGGTGGGATCTGCGGGCTGAGGGGTGGGATCGCCGGGCTCAGAGATGGGAACGCTGGGCTGAGGGGTGGGATCTCCGGGCTGAGGGACAGCGGCGGCCCCGCTGGGCTGAGGGATGGGATTGCTGGACGGAAGGATCGCCGGGCTGAGGGGTGGGATTGCCAGGCTGAGGGACAGGATCGCCGGGCTGAGGGATGGGATCTGCAGGCTGAAGGACAACGGAGGCCCCACCGGGCTGAAGGGTGGGATCTGCGGGCTAAGGGATGGGATCGCCCGACTGAAGGATCGCCGGACTGAGGGGTGGGATCGCCGGCTGAGGGCAGCGCCCGGCCCGGCCCCTCAGGAGACGCCGCAGCCGCAGCGCCGCCCGAGCGCCTCAGGGCGCGGCCGCCCTCGGACTCGGGACAGCCCTGAGCTTTCCGCTCAGCCAGGCGGGAAGCACTTGGAATTGTAGAAGCGTCAGGGGTGAAAGAGATCTTTAAGACCATCCAGTTCAACGTCAGCCCAGCACTGCCACTGCAAACCCTAAACCACTAAACCATTTCCCAGTGTCAGATCCAGAGGCCTCTTTAACACCTCTAGGGATGGCAACTCCACCACCTCCCTGACCAACCTATTCCCAGGCCTGAACGCCTGAACAGTGAAAAATTGTTTTTCTAAAATCTAACCTGAATTTCCTCTCAACGTGAGGCCACTTCCTCTGGTTCTCACTGCAGGCCCAGCAGAAGAGAGCGGCCCCACCTCACTGCACGCTCCTGTCAGGGAGTTGGAGGGAGCGGTGAGGTCCCTCCCTCCCTCTTCTCCAGACGGAACAAACCCAGCTCCCTCAGCTACTCCTCATGGGGCATGTTTTCTAGACCCTTCGTGAGCCTTGCTGCCCTTCTCTGGACACACTCAGCCCCTCAGTGCCCTTTTTCACGAGGGGCCCAGAGCTGGGCACAGCACTCGAGGTGTGGTCTCAGCAGTGCCCAGCACAGAGGGGCAGGCGCTGGCCTGGTCCTGCTGCCCACACTGCTGCTGATACAGGCCAGGTGCCATTGGCCTCTTGCCCCCTTGGGCACACCTGGCCTCACACTGAGGCGGCTGGTGACCTGCAGGATGTGCCACTTGGCCTTGGGGAACCTCACGCCCTTGTCCTTGGCCCACTGATGGAGTCTGTCCAAGTCTCACTGCAGAGCTTTCCCATCCTCCAGCAGATCCACACTCCCACCCAACTGGGTATCTGCAAATTTACTGAGGGTGCTCTCAATCCCTACCTCCAGATCATCAATTAAGATGTTAAGCAGGACCAGCCCTGGAGAACACCTTTCAATGCAGCTCAATTTGCATACTCTGCAGTTGGAGGCTGCAATGCCCCCACAACAGAAAGAGCTGCCATCCCTTGGCACTGGCCACACACACAGGTGCAGGATAAAAACCCTTTTACTAGGTGAATATGGCTGACAGAACTGAGGTTTCAGGCACACACTCCCTTTCCCTAATGACCCTGAACTCATTAAAAGGTATTTCAGCTTCCAGCTCTTTGCACCATTGGATCCTCAGACCATCAGAGCTCCACCAGCCTCTCTCATCCTTTTGCGCCTTCTCCCCACTCAAGCTGATGAGCAGCTTTTATAAGAAAAATGCAGTTCTACTGCCAACAAGGTGAGCCAATTTGTAAATGCAACTACCCTGCCAAAAACAGCTACTGCCTTTTTATTTCAGAAATGAGTCATCAGAAGTAATGAAAATGTGTTGCATTTTAAACCAAAGAGGAAAAGAAAGGAAAGCACTCACAGAGTATTTGGTAAAGCCAATATGGCTTATCCTGTTGGCTGCTCAGTTATTGCAGCCCTTTGCTACTTTACCATTTGTCTTGTTTGGAGATTGTGCTCAGATAATTCAGTGATGAGCACAACAGAAATTAAATAAATCATAGCTGTTTGCGAAATAATACAACTTAGGAAAACTTAAAGTATTTACATCATGGTGATGACAGTTATCACATAGAGACCAAAATAAGCCCTTTTAACAAAACTTAATTTATATCCTTGTTCCCCAGGCCCTACTATCCATTTGTTTGGCTGATGTTGTATAATGTAAAAATACTGTTCAATATCTTGTACTGTTTATACTTTCCAGCACTTCTGTTGTGTTTTCTAAAAGCTCTGAGTATTTTTTAGTTTGAAAAAAAATATATAATGTTGGTAGTAACATTGAAGTTCTGTGTTTCCTTTTGGTACTCCGCTGAAGAAATAAAGAAAAAAAAAAAGCAGAAAAAATTGCAGAGGTGGATAGTAGATCACAAGGAGCAAAGTTACAAGAGATGAGTACATTACTACTGCCACTGCTTAAGAGCATCTCTCACAAAAAGCAGACTGGCTATATTGTCCCAACTCCATCATTTCAACTCTCCATGACTCGTTTCCTGCTTTGTAAAGCTGAGTTGAGCCCTTTTTACCTAATATGAATAACAACTAATAATACACATTTACAGTTCTCTTGTATTACTGCACCAGCACTTGGTACCCTTAGAATTTTTTAGGGTATTGCAATGCCATCCTTTAATTTAAACCGGTTCAAAATATTACTTGTAGCTTATTCTTTAATTTGTAGCAAAAGTAAAAAAAAATTATTGCACATGGTCAATAACTGGACTGTTATGTGTATGGGATGCACAGGATGATTTAAGTACTGCTTCATTCTATGTGACTCCAGGCTTTGAGAAAGAGTAATCCCACTTGGCATTTTGACTCAATTTGGTCTCAGTAATTATGGATCCAGAGTAACTTGTTAGAAGCTTGCGAAATAATGTCTCTGAAGTTTACAGCAGAAATGAAGTGTAAAAAAGGATGAGAATTCAATGAATAATTCAATGAATACTGTTATGGACAAATTCAATTGGGGAGGCTAATTATAGATAAATCAATTAACAAGAATTTATTAAGCAAGCGGTATTAAGCAAAAAAACCAGCGCTGGGCGGCCGGGGAGTCTCCACTCTGCCACGGCGCACCTTCCCCCTTTGACCTTTTTGTTTTTATAGTCCCCCCTTTTTTTCGGTTGACGTATTTTCTCTCGGTGTACTTTGCGCCGGTGCAATTGGTTGCTAGGGGGTCCTTTTTCTCTCTGCCCTTGGTGGTCATAGGGATGAAGGCTCCTTATCTTC
The DNA here is from genome assembly GCF_026979565.1 of Vidua chalybeata. Taxonomy (NCBI): domain Eukaryota; kingdom Metazoa; phylum Chordata; class Aves; order Passeriformes; family Viduidae; genus Vidua; species Vidua chalybeata. The sequence goes on from NC_071540.1 coordinate 1,685,801, forward strand.
TTTGCCGGTTGTCCTTGGCCTAAAAGTTAGCTTGTATATAGTTAGTTACACAGTCTTCTGTGCTAGCTGCATTTGCACAATTCTTAAGCAGAATACTTGTTGTTTATCAAACCACCCCCCCCTTTTTTTTTTCTCCTCTTTCTCTTCTCACAGTCTGAAATTCTCTATTCAGTTTAAATTCTTATTTTCTTTCAATGTTCGTTTTAATGAACAAAGACCTTTTTATTACAAATACTAAGAATAAGTTTGAAAAGCAAGTCCAGTTATCCTACTGGCTATGTCCAATTGTTACCCACTGTTACAATACAGTACACAATATCACCAGGAAAATTGTGAATGTAATCTTCAGAACAATCTATTAACACATTTTATTTTTGTTCAAAGTTACATTCTACAAATTACCAAGCTGTTTTGCCTTTTTGAGGCTCTTGTTTTTTTCGTGTAAGTGTTTTCATGTATAATACAGGTTCCTGAATCTGCTTGGGGAACCCGAAATGAGCTTTTAGGTTTTCCAAGCTGAGGTCTGTTCTGCCTGTTTCTGAAGCTGCAGTCCAAGAATAGTGTCAGAAAGGTTGCTGGTCTGGGAGCAGGGATGCTTCTAGCTTGAATTTAAACCTGAAGGCATTGTACCAATTTACAGCTCTTACAAGAGCTCTGTCACTGCACAGAATTTTCATAGACATTACAACTCTCTTTCAACAAAGAACTCTCCTTCCCCCCACAAGCTCTTGATGCAGCTTTCTGTATCACCCTGGTTATGTCCTCTGTGATGGGCCTCTTGCAGAAAGGAGAAGGATACTCTTTAGCAGAATTGTGTTTTCTGTGGAGTCTTTTGTCAGTATTGAGTAAGAAACGACACAGACTCTCCAGAAGCCCGGTTTGCATAAAGCGCGAATCTTTACTATGGATCCTCTTTTTATACATTGTTCTGATACAGATAGACCTGGTTGGTCAATTAATCAATACATTTCACCTGATTGGCTAAATAACAAGATGTCTTTCTTATAAACAATCCTTGAGAAAAACAAGAAAACAGAGAGTAGGAAAACACCACCTGCAGGTTGTTTATGATAATAAGCTATTCTTGCTCTCTGACCAGGCAGTCACATCCACAGGTCCTCCTTTTTGTTTAAAGGAGGAGGCGGTGTTTGTAATCCTCTGCGAGGATCCTTGCAGAAAGGAGAACAAACACAGCTCCAGAGGTTCCTCTAGCGGTTGCTAGTTATCACTCAGAACCTCAATCGGACACCATTTTGAAATGGTCGGAGAGATCAAATCTTGTGTTTCCCTCTTAGAAGAAATACATTATTAATCTTAAAATATGTTACCTATTCCAATACAATCTCAATACTAAGTCTAACACAGTAACAACTTATCATTAATTTGTTCAAAGAACTGATAGTCTTAGCCTGTCAACAGTCCTTTTTCAAAAACAAAGGATGGAATGTTCACTCCCCACTCGTGGAGGGGCCATCTGATTGATGGTCGACAAACATCTCGATCATCGTTCGGAGGTTGCCTGTTGGCCACATTCTGTTTTTGGTGTAGCAAATCAGAGTAGAAACAGCTCGCAGGTACCCATTGTACTCCAGTATCTGTGGAAACACATGCATACCTGCGTCCCCAAGTGAAAAGGTTGTACAGGCCCTCCCATTTACTAGTGGCTAGGTCCCATATCTGGACTTTCACTTGAGGTAGGTGTGTCTCACCTGAAGAGTGCAAAATGATTTAGAATAACAGATTTCTCTGAATTCTGTGGCACTGTAAGATGATTGATTGTATATAAAGTTTTTTCCAATTGACTATGTGGGGTTTCCCCAGGCATTCCCCTTTTTTGTTTGTCCAGAACACGCTTCAAGATACCATGAGCTAAGAACGTGCATAACTTGTATAGAGCATCCTTATCTTGCAGATCTTGGACCACCCGCCAGGCAATCACATCATGCCTGTCAGCGTGTCCGGAATTTGGGACAGCTTTATACATGAGATAAGCTTAAACCTCTCCTTGTGGTGGAACTGTCTTCCTGAACCACCTGTGTCTTCTCCACTGATGCTAGATTAACTGTCTGACCGGCATACGTGGCTCCTTCCCTGGGACCTAGTGTGGTGTCAGCTTCACACTTCAGCATCCCCACCTTGTCCAACAGGTCCCAACCCCCATTTCTGAAGCTCGCGTTTTAACTGCTTCCCAAAAGCGGCGAGGGTTCCTGGGGCCCACGGTGACCCAGCAGGGGGGCAAAGTCCAGAGATTACTCAGGGACTGACGCTTGTCAGTGCCGGCATTCTGCCGCCAGGGCACACCCCCGCCGGGGGACTGGCCGTTGGCATTCATTGCTGTCGCTGTCCCCATGCAGGGATAGGGAGAACAGCCTGCAGGCAGCAGGGAGTGGTGGGCTGGCCGAAGGCTCCAAAGCCGAGGGGCTGACTGCGGACTGTGGAGCTGAGGGGCTGGTTAGAAGCCCAGACATGGGGGTGGCTGGGGGCCCGGCCGCAGATGTCCTGGCTGGAAGTGTAGCGGCAAGCAGCATGGCCGCGGCCAGCAACACTGCTGCTGTCGCTGGGGGCTGCAATGACGAAGCTGCAAAAAGGATAGCATCCCCAAATCTCTCCCAAGAGTCCTGCTATCTCTGTGTTGCAGCCCTTTCTCCGTCATTCCAGCCACGGGAGCTCTGGGCGTCAGTGACACCATGCAGGTGACAGTGGGATTTCAGCCACTGCAGACTGGTGATGGTTCCAGGTCCCCTGTCATGCACTTTGACACAGGTGAGTGCTGGGCCCTTTACAGGACACTCTGTGCCTCCCTCAGAGCAGAGCCCTTTCTAAGCAGAAAGGCTGCTGTGGCCGTGGGTTTAAAGAGGGAGATGATGATAGTTTTCATGGTGTTCATTTTGTAGTCATCTAGTTTGTAGTCATGTAGTTTGTCATCTTGATCATTGTAGAGCTCCTTATAAATGCCATTTCTAGAGAGCAAGTCTGGTATCTGTTGTTTGCATCTCACCTGGGAAACACTCACCTGCAACAGGATTGGTGAGCTTGGTACTGAATCTGAGCCCAGATGAGTCCCAGGAGTTGGTTGGGAATAATGAAGGTTTGAAAGCTCTGGAAATGAGGGAGCCTTTGGTAGGGGTCTGTTCTAGAGGGTGAAATGCTGGCAGGTTGTCCAGGACATCATCATGCTGCGCACATGCAGCTCTCAGCTTGTGATAAATGTATTGATCCATGGAACTGCTCATTCAGCTAAAAGCTGTGACACTTTCTTCTGCTACTTGCGGTTTACTTTGTTCTTTGTGCTTCCATCAGCCAGTGAGCGGAGCAAAGACTCCCCTTTGCTTTGTTCCAGGTGAAGACACCCACACAAGCCTTCATGGAAGATCTGTGGATGCCCACATCAGGCTGCACAGGAATACTGTGACCCTTGAGAAGACGTACATCACCATGTCAAACCGCACAACCGTGCTCATTCACAACCACAGTAATATCACAGCCCCCTTCCAGTGGAAGGCTGTTGATACTGGGGAAGAGGAGGATCAGCTGGAGCTGAGGTAGGTTTGAAAGATCCATTTCAGTGACATCCCTTGCCCAAGGGTAAAACTAATGTATGGCTTCAGGAGATACTGGTGCTTTTGAATGGCTTAGGGTAAGTAAACCATCCCATCTCTAGCTGCCTCCCCCAAGCAGTTCTGTGTCAGGAAAAGCTGCCTGAGGTGGCTGGTGGATTCTGCCTCAGCTGTGGCAGAGGCTTTGAGCCAGGAGGCTCTCTTGAGGGCTGCTGGCTTTGGAAACCTTTCCTGAGCTTGCAAGTGTGGAGTGAACAAGTGATCGATCCTCTGATCCATTTGGAAGCCCATGGCTCTGGGTCAGCCCTTTGCTGCAGAGCTGCTCCTGCACTTCCACTTCTCTCTGCAAAGATGTGGGGCTTATTAAACCACCTGCTCAGTTTGTCTCTCCTGTGGCTGCAGGCTGTGTCAGGAGGAAGAGGACAAGTTGTCTTATTTTCTGAAGGAGTGCAGAGTGGACACCACTTGCCGAGAATGCTTTGCTCTTCCCACCTGCAGCTTCCAGACTGAGGTGGCAAAGGTGCGAGGAGATCCCATGCTGTTCTCTGATGACATTTTCTGCCTTGAGCCGAAGGTAACTGATGGCTGAGAACCTCCCTTCCTGCTTCTCTTCTTCCTCCTCATCCCTGAATAAGGTCACTTGACTGATCCCTGCCTCAGCTGGCTTTGTGTGCCAAGAGAGAAGTAATCTGCATTCTGGTGAGGTCAGAGAGCTGGTTGCAAAAAGCGTTTCTGCCTGTGGGCTCCTGGCCAACAGCAGGAGCCTGACTAAAGCTTCCAAACTGTTCTCAGTGTTACTGATGAGTGTTACTCACTCCTTGCTTGTCACTGATGCTCTGAAGAACAGCTTACGGGACTGTGGTTGAACCCAAGAAATGTGATGTCTGAAGAGAAATGTTTTGCTGTCTCCTTCTGCTCTAGGAGGGCGAGATCGGGCCGAATTGTTCGGCTGAGATCAGCGTGTCCTTCAAGCCCCAGGTCTACGAGCGAGCGGTTTACTGCAACATCTCGGGTACGGCTCCTTCCCCTGCCTCTCTCCCCGCAGCGAAGGCGAGGTGCAAATTCTCCCCCAGATCACTGGGCTCCTGTGTCATTGCTGGCAAGGGTCTGTGGTCAGCAGGGCAGTGCTGGCACATGCCCACTGTCCCTGCAGCTTCCAGGGCATCTCCTCTAGTTTGATTTTTTTCCTTCTCAGATGTTCTGAATGCTGCCTGTATTTCGTGTGCTCCTCCTCCCTTGGGAAAAACACTCACTGAGATGTACCCAGAAGAAGGAAGAACAAAATTTTCTGGCATTTCCTAAAGTTCCACTATTTCCAAAGTTCCACGTGATTTGCAAATGGCTTTACTCATAATAGCCCTCATTTACTTTTCTTATTGGTGCATGATTCCATTAAGCATTTCTCTCCTGTTCTGGATTACAGACGTTAAGCAGGAAAAATAGTTCTTTAAAAAAACACAAAACTTTGCTATTTCTATAGCTGTATGAAGGGAATCATGTGGTTTCTTCTCCAGTGGTACTGCTGACCTTGCGAATTCAGCTGAGGATAAAGAAACTGAATCATCCACATATTCTTCAGAAGACAAACCTTGAGAAGTTCAGTCCTGAAATTCTTTCTGAAACTGGGATGCTCTTTGAAGAACCTACTGAGTGATAAGAACCTTGAGGAACGGCATTGGCACAGCTTGTTTACCAATAAAGCAGGGAGAATAATGTCCTGTGTGAAGAAATCTGTGAAGGCTGAGCTCTCTATCCAGGCATGGTGCTAATTTCATGAGATCTTGCACAGTCTTTTCCCAGATGATGCTTTTCAGGACAGAGAACTGGATTCTGTCCACCTCTGTTGAGCACCAGGAGCTTTTATAGCCCACCTTAACCACTACTTGAAGTCCCACCATGTCCCTTTGCCACTGGAATTGGATGGCTAATACTCTAAACCCATATCATGAAGCCAAAGGCACCCTTATGATGATCATGGATTACAGTCTGATAGCAAACACATTACCCTGGTGGTACTTTGGCCCAGATAACACTGGGGATTGTGGCAGACTCATAGAAAGAAGACTCTTGGTCAGGTGTGAGATGTGTGACACTGATGATGTGGATCATTATGACTAAACGTATTGCTAATACAGTAGTTACATATTGTCAATGCAGTAATGTAGTAGTGTATTTCCGAGGTTTATTTAAGAGATTGTCTGATGTTTTTGTAATGGTTTGTACCCCAGTTTTCATAAAAATGGTTTAGTCCTATGTTAAATCCTTCCCCTATACCTATCCATCAGCCCAAGTACCTAGCCCCTTTCCAGCTTCTTCGATGTCAGTCCATGAAACCCTGCCCCTGCTCCCTGTCAATCACTGTAAGCCCTTCCCCTTTCTCCAGAACCTTCCCTATCAGTCATGTAATTCCTAGCTCCCCACTGGTTGTACAAGGATATTCTCCTCCCCTTTATCCCCTTATTGGTCACTGTGGATTGTAATCCCACTTTGTGCTCCTCCCCTGAGAACCCCTGGTTCGTCCGTGAGTAATCCCCCTCCCCTGTTACTGCCTCCCTTTATAAATTGCTGTACAGCCCATTCGAGGCTCCTGTCACTGCCTCCCTCTGAGTGTGCCTCTGTCTGTTACAGTGTGTCATCTTCTCTCTCTCCCTGTGTTCGGGGATGGAATAAAGGCAGTTTGGAGACACATACGAGGGCCCTTCTCTTTTCCTTTACTACAACCCTCAGTGTGGATTGCTTCACTGGCCAACTTCAGCCATAAGGGATCCTGATTTGTGGCTGAGCCACTACCGTCTGCCAGCCGGTGGCTGAGGCGGGGAGCGGCCACTCGTGGCACGAGTCCGAGGGAGGAAGCACTGGAACTAGCCGGCTGGAAGGCTTCCTACCCCGGGATCAGGCGTGGCGTCACAGTAAAAAATGTAAGCAGGTCTAAAGGGTTATAATATATGCAAGTTTGGTTAGAAACCTACATGTTTACAGTCTTTGGCACTGCATAACTCACAGGGACAAAGCAACAAAGCTCCTATGGAGCTACTTCAGGATTTTATCTCCAGACATGACCTTAGTTGGATCTGCACTCAGAGGCACCAGGAAGCCTGCTGGGGCATGCAATTGATATGAAAAAGGGCAGGAGATCATTCTCCTTTAAAATGCCTTTATTAAAGTGACCAGCTCAGGTGGGGGCCCGACAGGTCACACACACGCTGCCACTGCTGCTTCCCGGAGTGGCACGGAGGAGGAGGAGTGCAGCTCTGTCCGCTTGACACACAGGCAAAGGCAGGGATTCCATCCTCACAGGAGCGGCAGGATTCCACAGTTTGACTTCTGGTCAGGGGTCCTCATTCTAGCACGTATCTCTGGTGGTTAAAGTGAGACATTAGAAAGGTTCCCGCGGACACTAGGACTGATTGCTCACCATTTGCCGTAGTTTGAGTCCTTCAATTTCATTGTGGCTCGCTGTTTTAGAGGTTTTTAGTGCTTCATTCTGTGTGTTTCTTCATCTGCATGCTGCTTCTGATGTCACTTCCTCCTCACAATCCCGGGTGCCATTTTCTAGGAAGCAGCAGGGGTGAGACCCGACCCGACAGGAAAAAAGGATTTCTAACAGGAGATGAACAATAGGTAGTTAACAGGGAATGAACATGGGGTGATTAACAAGGGCTGAACAAGGGGTAATTAACCAGGGGTGAACAATGGGTAATTAACAATCGCTTAACAACTGGCCATTAAGTAAACACTTTGTAATCTTTTAGAAATGACCAGTTTCTTATTCATAACACAATGAACTCAAGTAACCTGGGGGAGGGTGGCACGATGTTGTCACTCACTCCTTGTAGGGGATGCTAATTGAATAGAAGGTGTCAGTCTCTTATCTAAAAACTTTCATGCCTGTCCCCTGATGGACGGTGGACTCAAAAAGCTGGCGCCGAAGATGGCAGCAAACATCAGCAGTGTATTAAAGCCTTCTGCCTTTTCTCTGTTGCAATCCCACAAGCAGCACCACACAATACAGACTCCTTCCTCTCACACCTAGCTCCAACACCACCACCTCTCTCCTCGTAGCTCTTTATACCTTTTCTCTCACATGCATAACACGTGTGTGTCCCTTTACTCTTTTGTGGTTGAACTGAGGGGCCTAGAACTGGACACAGCACTCCAGGCTCTGGCAGACCTGTGATCCTATTTATCTCACTGCAAGCAAGGAAATCTTCAAGCTTTTGAACAAAGCACACTTTTGCTCAGAATAAATCTAGAATTCACCATGTCTACTTTTCTAATGGACAGCTTAACACAGCAGTGTCTGTATTTCTGGAACTGATCTGCACCAGCTGCAGATCTGATTCACAGTGCCCAAATGTAAATAAAATGTGTTTATATCCTGAGCTCCACAACCAGCGTACATCTCCAGCAACCATATGACTGCCCAGAAAACTGTGAACCATCTCCCTGCCCTGCTTAATAAGCCCTAATGTTTAATAAGTAAATGAAGTATTTAATATTTACAGAAATCAGGCTGCACCACTGTCAAATGCAAAATGGCCAACAGAGCATGCAGAGCTGCATTTCTGCCTCTGTGGATGGAGTTGAGGAACTCTCTGATGCCAGACACTTTCTGCAATCTGTATTTCTTAATGAGCAACCTTCAAAAGCAGAAAGTCAAAACTAGGATAAATACCACAGCAAATTCTAATCATTACAATTATGTTATAGATTTAAATGACAAGAATATATTTGGAAGACAGCTCTAAGAGCAAAGAGATCTAAGCAGCTGTCATCTTTACTTTGCAGCCCTGCAGAGCTCCTTCCAGGCTAAGAGGTTCTCACAGATCCAGAGGTCTTAATGCATTTTAGCCCTTTTCAGCCTGACAGTTGTAAAGAACGTGCTCCATCTCCTGCACGCACCTTATTTCTTTTCCTAAGGTAAGCAGCCGGTTGATGCCAGCCATAGAACATCAATTTCCGTTCTTTTAAAAGTATTCCACACACTGATGAGTCTTCATTTACACATATTGTTCATTTGTCAATTACTGAATTTCTAATTTAAAAGTTAATAGCTGAGGTCCACTAATAATGCATTCTGTAAGACTTCCATTTTTATCACTGAAACCTGGCAATAAACCATAGCAATCCCATTTTATTCAGTTTGTTTCCCATAAATTCTGCAAATCAGTAGTGTGGGTGATCTAGAAAGATGTTGCTTTTAGATTTAAAGTTACATGCCAATATTTTAAGAACAATTAAGAATACAGTCTAAGCTTTAAGGTCACTTCCCATCCAAAGCATTCTGTGAGTCTGTGATCTTCAATACAAGAAATGTTCAAATGTAATCGAGAGGAGAGCAAGAGACACAGGCCAATAAATAGTCATAATTGATGTAAAATATGGGCCAGGAGACCAGCTCCTTTAAAAAGGCCTTTATTAGGTGATCAGCTCTGGGTGGGGGCCCGAGGGGTCGCGCACACCGCCGCTGCTCCCTTCGGCGACGCAGAGGAGGAGCTGAACAGTTGTGCTTCACAGCAGAACTGGGGCTTCCGTCCTCGAGGGCGTGCCTAGGAAGACGTCTCCTGGCTCGTAGACTGGGGTCCTCATCTCGGTCTGGTTACCTTAGGTGGTGGTGACCTCCAAAACTTGATTGAGGGTATGGGGGAACTCTCCCCACTAAGTCCAGTCACTTGGTTCCTCGAATTTCCACGTTGGTTTGGTGTTTCCAGGCCCTTTTGTTGGATTCTGTTCTGCTTTACCTCATTTGCATACTGCCGAGGCTGTTTCCGGCCGCCATTTTGGGAGCAGCGGAGGCAATACCCGAGGGACTGAATAAGGGTACCAGTAAAAGGGATTCAAGGAGGGGTAACAGGGGATATTATAACAAAGGTACAACCTTAGTGAACATGGGGGGGGCATCCACAGTGGGAGAAGTAACTAGGGGGGTATTACAACAAGGGTACAACTGGAATGAACAGGGGGAGTAACCGGGGGGGGTATTACAACAAGGGTACAACTGGAATGAACACGGGGGCACAACAAATATGTAACTTTTACTGAATTCATTCATGACAATAATGATTACAGATCCCAGGACCAGAAGAGGTAAATATGCCCAAAATGATAATTCTGTTGCTACTCAGAGAACAGTGGTTCCCTGAGTAGCACATTCTGAAAAACAGGATGATTATTCTTTGTTAATGTTTCATTATTACTTAGATATTTTCCTTCCAAGTAATTTTATTTATATTTTGAAGAACGAACAAAACCTACAGAGTCTGAAATGCTAAGTAACAGTCAATTCTATAACACAGTACATTTAATTAACATCACAACACATAAAGAAATGTTGAATGTTGAAACTCAGAATCACATACACTGAGCATTCTGACTACAGAATGACAAATTCTGCAAGGGATCAGAACCAAATGAGATTCCTTTTTTCTCTTATTTCTTCAATTACATTTTGCAAGAGGCAAGGTTAGAGGGATAGAGGGGTTACCTAATGGCCCTTTTTACCATAACTACTTTTTTTTAAAATTGGAGATGATTTAACATGTACTGCTGTAAGAGCTGCATTGCTAAGGCAGCCTTCTAAAAAAAAAAAAAAATTACTGTAAGGTGCATCACACACATATTGACCTGTAAGCCCTCAAATGAAGTTCTTCATGAAAAACAGAAACATCTCCAAATTTTTTGTTTTATATACATTAATTTAGGCACAGGCTGAATCGAAGTAATTTCCTTTCTTAAATATATCGTCACCTACCTCCAACTTCTCTAAGCCGTGACTCAACAGTTTGGCGCCAGCCCGGCCCCATGGCAGTGGCCCGCTGGGCACGGCGGGGCCCTCACGGCTGTGGTGGGAGCTCCTCGCCCTCGGAGCGGCCCTCAGGGCGGCCGCCATGGCAGCGCTGCCCGGGATCGGCTCCTTTCGTTCTGTAAACGACAAAATTCCCCCAGCAGTGACAGAGCCAGTGGTTTTCCAGCAGTTCTCCACAAGCTGAACTGCTAGGAATGAAAAGAACGTTTTGGTTTCTCCTCACCCAAGCGTGCTTCAAACTATTAGAAATACTCTATTAAAAGTGATTTTCATTATATCACTAATGATTGTAAACTAGCAACTTGCTTATCAAATATGCATGTGATAAATGCTCATGTAAGTGTTCAATAGCAAAGGTCTGATTATTTGAGCACTCAAAAATACAGAAATGTCAAATGCTGAATCCCTGTACATTTACTAAAAGCATGACTAAAACCTCACTTTCAACTTCATGCCACTTATCTTTAGTTAGTTTTGTATCCTGCCAGTACTTTCTTGTTTTGATATAACCCTTTGCATGCATTTAAATGTCAGAAAAGCATATCTTATATCATAGTTAGAGAATATAGTCTGTAATTTATTTTTCTTACCTTTTCTCAACTGATCAATTGCCCTGGGGATTTGTTTATATGAAAAAGCACAAAGTGTAAATACACACATGTGCAAAACACTTTTTCATATTTAAAGCTATATCAACACACTATACGTATATATCCCTTTGCAAACAATAATACAAAGTACAGGAGCGCTTTAAAATCACTACATTCAAAATAAAAGTGAATAGAAATAGATTTTAGTAAATAGATTTAGTAGTATTCAGGTATAATTGCAGGAGTAGTTAAGAGAGAACCCTTTAAAGTTTACTTTGGTTAGGAGAGGTGCTCAGGTTGAAGGATTCCTGCCCCAAGAACCGTGGAAGTATTTTATCTGAAGATTGCCCAAGGAAAGAATTTCCCATGAGTAAATGTGTGACTTGCAGAATTGCAGTTTTACTTACAAACACTTCAATTATTTTTTTATTTCATCCTAGCCAAAAAAACCCAAGTCTTCTTTTCTTTTAACTTAAAAAGTCCACTGATATCAAACATAATGAATGCATGATATTAACAACATAACATTAGCCAAAAGAGCTCATACAGGAATAAGAAAGGTTTGATGGTAGGCACTGCATGTGCACAGGAACTGCCATCAGCTTTTCTTTATCACATTTGCATCTGTTAGTGACTGCAGCAGGGGCAGCACAAATGCAAACACCCACAGGAACAGCTGAGGGTTTTCCTTTATCTTACTCCAGCCTTGCACTAGGGCCCAAGATTCTGAGAGACACCGAATGCATTCAGCTCACCCTGGGATTCAGAACAGCTGTTCAGGCTTAGTGACACCTGGAGCTGTGCAGCAGATCTCAAATCCAGACTAAATCACTTGAGCTTTTAAAAACATCACCATTTGCAGTAAGGTCCTGAGCACTGTGAATGAGCTGCTAGTTCAGCACCAATGAGGGAACAAGGATTTCCAGCACAAGGAGCACCACGTGTCTGACACTGCCAGGGTGCCTGGTCAACTACACATAAGCATTTTTGTCCTCTTGAAGCCTCACCTCCACTTTTCTGTCCTGGAGAAGACTCCTGCCAGCAGCTGAGTGAGGTTTGATAACAAGACAGTCAGGGACAAACTTCAGTCCTGTTGCCTGTATCCTAGGTTTTCCATAGCCTACAGAATTGCCTTGTGAGAAATGTTAAATTAACCAGGATTAATTGCACATTTTAACCCACCCTCTTTCCTCCACAAGCCCAAGCAAAACAAAACAAGACTGTGAAAGCCTGAAACCTTTTGTATTTTTCTTGTGCATTCTGTAAGTGCTTAAAGATACCACACAAGACTGTATGGATCACGTTGTCCACATATGGCACATGTAAGAGGCAGACAGATCCCCAGAAGGTTTCATAGGTTAACTCAAACAGGAATTACATCAAATAGTATTATTTCATTATAGCCAAGGCAAAACACAGAAATACACAGAACAAAGACACTGAAACTGAGAAGGAACTGAAACAGACCTTTTGAACGTCTGTTTCACAAAAAATATTGTGTGCCTCTCACAACTCTTGAAAGAGATAAAAAATTACATTAATCTGGTTAGCGATTGTCAACTTGAAGCTCCCAATTCAGAAGAAATTCAAGTGTAGCTTTCAAAAAGTAAGTACAAAGGAAATAAACCAACTTCCTTTTTCCTCTTTCAAAAGAAATTAATTGCCTGACCAAGTTGTCACAGATTACTCTTCTTTCTTTCATGTATAGATGCATACAAATTAATGAAGTTATTATTGGAGGATGAAATTAAGTTATCAAGATCATAATCCACTTCAAAGGTACGTCTCTCTCCAAAAATTAGAAGAGCAAGAAATACAGCAAAGTGGGCAGTCAGTCTCCACATCTTGAATGCCCTTTTATGTTCCTGGTCATCATGTAAAGCAGTGTATCTGAGTTAAGTAACCTGAGGAGGTTTTGTAAGTGAAGGTGCTGTAATTTAAGGGCTTGACAAAGTACTCCAAAGGCATAACAAAAACCTTGCTCACTTCATCTGGATTAGGAGTGACCTGGAATGTATCCTCCACAAATCCTACAACTGGTGTCACCAAGTTACTCATCTAAAAAGAAGAAAAAACACAATAAAAAGAAGTAAAATTTAAAATATCATCAAGAAGCCTCAAACACTTAGGTCTGTATGAAGTAAAAATGTTCATTATTTAAAAAAAAAATTCATTGTTACAAAATGAGTACAAGACGGCTAAGAACTATTTTTAACTGCACTGCAATTTAGTCCCCCTAATGGCAAGCCATTTAATTTGACTTGAAGAATTTGAAATCATATTTTTGTGTTTGTCAAAATTGATTTTACAAATACTCTGTTCATCTTGTGTAATCATAGAGCAGTTAAAAAGGCTTGCCAGTTTGCTACAGAAGTAAAAAAGCATGCATGCTTTCTCATGGGTTGTATCTGCACACTGCGGTCACAGGGAAGATGTTCTCCAGCCAGCTCACTCCCCAAAACCGATGTGCAGTCATGAGAACGGCCACCCCCAGATCTCTCCTGAGACCCTCCCAGGTGGTGGTGCTTACAGGGGCTCGCAGCTCCCTGCTGCAGATGGCTGTGGCGTGGGTGACACAGCAGCAACCCAATACAAGGGACCAAGCCAAAGGAATAGAGAGGGATCACCTGTTTGAGTTCCAAGGAAGGTTTGTTTCCCCAGAGGATCCAGGAACAAGTGACGATAGCTGAGGGAAAAAAACCTGCTTCTAAGGAGGGGTGGGAATAAGGGGAGGACACAACCTTTTACCAATAGGAAGGCATTAGGGGAGGAGTGCAGGGTAAGGGCTTTCCAATAGAAGCCAACAAAGGGAAGGAGCAAACCTTGCAATCCAATCTTGCTTCAAGGAAGGGATGAAGGACAGGGAACATTCCAGAAGGGAACAAGGGAGGTACAAGGAGATTGACAGGTGGATTGACAGACACTTGGCGGGAAAATCTTGGGGTAAACAACTCAGGACTGAATCATTAGGGAAGCCAAATGGGGTACATGGAATGAACCATTGCAAACTTATAACAAGGAATATTTAAAACCTACTACAGAAGAACAAACTGTAAAAAACCAGACTACCACAATGGGTCTTCCTTATTTATTTTCTAAAATTCTGATTTTAATCCAGTTTTTCCATATCCTTCATCATATTTCTGTATTGTTTTCCTGGGATACATACGAATTTTCCAGGATATGGAAGTATTTTTCTGTAGGTATAGAAATATTATTGCAAGATATTTAGCCATAAAATGTAACACTTTTTGAAACACTTTATTTATGGACATTTTAATTTTAAGTGTAATCTCCTCTTATTATGTGGGGTTACCACATGTCACATGGGGTTGGTGGTTTAAGACAGGGACGACACACACTCTCAGAGCTCCATGCGACAACACTGAGTTTTATTGTTCGAACTCACTTTATGTAGGGGGTTTGAAATGCCCTGGTCTTAACCACTGATTGGTCCGATTTTCACATAGCCCAGCTCTTTGAGCTGTGAGATGTCTGCAGCTTAGGATGGAACACAATTGGGTGAAGTCTCTGTTTAGGTTTGAATGTATCTTATCTTTGTTCACCCAGGGACCAGATTATGGAACCGGGCTGGTTGCTTATTTATTGCCAAATTAATTGCCAGACTAGCTGTGACACTGTAGTGGTTTTGGTTCACCAATTTAAGATTTTCCCAGCCAACACACCAAAGAATGTGGCGGGTTTGGTGCTGGCCAATCACCAATACACTCACTTCCTGCTGTGAGATAGGATTAGGAGAAAGGCAAAGCAGGTTCAAAACTTTAAAAGGGTATAAATAAAGAAAATTTTATCAGAAGGACCTAGAAGGAAGAAAAAGTAGTAAGAATCAAAACAAACCCTTCAGAACACTTCTCCTCCCCCCACAACCTTTTCTTTCCTACTGACAACGTAAAGAAACCATACCTAAGATTTCCAGTCAGTTTACCACCTCTAAAATAGTGTTTCTTCAGTTCACTGAGGGAGAGAAGTCCCTCTTGTTAAGGTTATGGAGACTTCTTCACAAGAGAAAAAAACAGTTCTCTCGTGGTTCTCAAATGTTGTCACAAATAGCAGCCACCAAGGGAACCCTGCCATCATGAAATCCTTGTCGTGTCCACAAGCCTTCCCACAGCTTGTCGATGGGCCATGTCGACTTACGGGGTATTGTTTTAAAGATGAGCTGTTCAAAGGCAAAAGTTCTCACTGTCTATTTCTAAAATCATTGTCATCCCTGGAAACAGAGATCTTCTCTGGGAAGCACAGGACTGCTCTCTTTCTCAGTTCAAACTTCTCATGGGATCACAGCTATTTCACCATCTGCTTATCTTAGCATGGAGGCTTTTGCTCAGTATCAGTTTGAACACTTTCATCTCACTATAGTTTTGTTATAGATGGACAATGAGATGATTGGCTCTCGCAATTAAGGAATAACTATTGTGTGAATATTAAGAAAAGCTTTAGTGATGTATAGTTATGTTATTGTAGTTTAGATGTCCTCTGTTCTCCCCATAGTCCCCTTTCCCCCCACCCCCGTATTGTTCCCACCAGACAGCCTGGGTTGCCTAGGACGGGTAGGAAGAAGGCGAGCACATGTGCCCCTTCCATGGGGCAGCTGGGAATGGAAGAGCTTGTTGCTCAGGGGGTGCGGCATGACGACACCTGACCTCCAATCGAGTTACAAGAAAGCAACCTCCACTGATAAATGGCAGAGAAGAGCAGACTGACAGACGTTGGGAGGGGCCAGGCTTGGCTGATGCAACCCCCAGGGGTATAAAAGACTGAGCATCCATCTTGAAGATGAACCGACCACGTGGTGTCCATGAGGGCAGTTCCCAGCACTGCAAATTTTTCCTTATGTAGTCCTTTTGTTGTATTTTTGTAAAAGTTCAATAAACCTTTTAAATTTTCAAAGTGAGCAGTTTTTTTCTCACAGTTTCATGCGTTATAAGGAAAAAAGAGTCCTTTCTCCATAGCTTCCAAGAGGATTTCAGGTCCAAAACAAGCCTCTCCTCATCCCTCCCATCTGGGACTTAACTCTTTCGTCACTGAGCTCGATGTCTTCATGCTGTTCCTTTACGTGCTCGCGTCTTGTTCTTTTCTCTCAGTCGAGGGAGGATTGAAGCACTGGAAGGGTTAACATCACGCCTGCATCCTACCTGACCGGCCTCATAGTTGGTCTTTGCTTTTCTGCACGGGCTGCAGGGGTCTCTGGTCTCAGCCGCGCTGGGGGAGGGGGTCTGATGGCAAGATCTTCAGAACCGCAGCCAGCCCGGCTCTGGCCAGGGCTCCGCAGCCTCCCCCACCTCCCTGCCCGGCAGCTGCTTGGGCCCGGCCCGGCCAGACCGGCGAGCGGCCCGGGGAGGGCGGGGAAAGGGGCCCGGCCCACGGCAGGAGCGCCCGGCCCAGCGTGGCCGAGACGGAGGGCCGGTGCCGGCCGGGGCCCGCACCTCCTCAGCGACCGCAAAAGAAAGAGACAGGTCTCGCATTTTTTCGTCTTTAACATGTGTTTCACAGAGGCGTGAAACACCAGCTTCTCAGTGGTTCAATTACACAAAAAAGCTTTGCATCATTTCCCTGCATTTCCTCCCATTCCATACCAGGACACACACCTTCTTCCACAGGAAGCCAAAATCTACTGAAATCATAGTTTGTATTAAAATTCTTTAGGATGCATTGCTCGTTCTGTTTATTCACATTAACAAAGACTATTGTTTTGTAGAAAAGAGGAAGAGCAAAACAGTGTTTGTGGTATTTGATTCGAGTTTAGAAAGACTCCATCCAAGTCAGAAGCACCTGGAATGTATATATTGAAGAGCCAGAGTGTGGAAATCCTTAAAATTAGAGGGTTTTGGGAAAGCTACAAAAGGCAGGCCTCATAGACAGCAGAACTGCGATTAGAGCTAAGCAGTAGCCGTAAGATTTGTCAGCAGAAAAATGATATAAGAAGTAGAAAAGTAAGGACAAATAGAACAATGGTCCATGTATTAAAGCTTGTCTAGAAAACTCCCTAAGCTACAGAAAAGTGTGGATACTCTCAGCTCAGTCAGAGAGAAAGAGAAAGGTTTTCTAACCAGGCGACAGCCTGGGAAACAGTTGGGAAAGAATGTAAATAATTCTCTAATCTATCTTGTTATTCACATTGTTTATAGATATGTTCTGCCACTGTGCGTCATTCACTGCGCACCAATGGCGTGAGATGTTTTTACTCTAAGACCAATGAAATTAGTCTGCACGATGTTCTCTATATATAGAGCGGTGCATTTGAAATAAAGAAAAAAGCTCATTTTCTTAGCCTTCTGATCTGGAGTTCTCTGTTCACATCCTGCTCAACAGCGTCATCAAAGTATATCTAGCGAGATATTAGGAAGTTCCAAGCTTAATAATGGAGCTCTGTGCATTGTATCTTAAGGCTTACAAGCAGGTATTGTATTCAAAATAAGCGAGAATGGTTTTAACCAAAGGTACGTGTGCTTACAGTGGTTGGACAGAACTACTGGAAATATGCTTTTGCCTTGTGTGATTGGTCAAAAAGCTTTTAAAGTAAATTGTAACATTGAGTTCTTCGTCTGCTGCCAGGGTTGTGAGCTGCTGGCATCTTCCCATTGTCATAACCGTGTAATGAGGCCGATGCTGGAACACAAACAGCTCGAGACGCGTTCCTCAGCAGTCCCGTCCCGTTGGTGATTTGTACATAGACCCCCAGCCGGCGATACCAGAGTATCGTCTGACATGTACGATATTCGTGGTTTGAAACCCACATCATGTCTCCTGATGTAACTGGCTGGAAAACAGGGAAAATTTGATCCTTTTTACACACTGCCTCTGAACTATGTGGCTTTAAGGTTATCTGTACAGAAATTATAATTTAAGAAGTAAATTAAAGCTTTTTGCAATACAATTTCAAAAGTAATTCTTTCCTTTTTTAATGAGGAGACGATATGCTGATAGAAAAACAGGAGGCATAGTAACAAAGAGTTACCTGGTGAACGGAAATAGTCTTCAGAAACAGCAATTCCTCTGTTCTGTGGGAAAACTGTTCCTATGTAATACTGAACACTGTTAGAGAAATTGAGAACCTGTTAATTGTCAAATGGTGACCTACACTCCAAAGACACCTCTGGAAGTGTCCCTGCTAGAGGAAGATGATGCACACGATCCTGGTGCACATCCTCTCTGGTGCTCCCTCTCTGTCTGCACTGCCCTGGAGTCAGCAGAAAACGAACGAGACACCTGTGAGGCTACAGCAGCCTGCTGCAACCCTGCCTGGGTGAGTGATCTCTGCACAGCTCCAGGGATGGAGATTATACAGCCTGTCAGGAGCATTTGCTCCAGTTTTGGTCTGACCTTATTGTGAAGAGGATTTTTTTCTTGCATCTCATCAAAATGTCCATGCTGCTGCTGTGTCCAGTGCCTCAAGAAGAGTTCTGGTATCGTTCTCTCTCTGAGCCCCCAGGAGAAGGAAGCAGCCAAAACCCCTGGTAGCTTTCAAGCTGTGTAGCAGTCAGAGACCCTGCAAGGCCTCCATGGCGATCACTCGCCTAAGATAAGAAATGCAGAGTCATGATGAGTGGACCAAAGCAGCTCCTCTTCTGCCCTTGGACCCTTGTTATCTCTCTGTAAGGCTATAGGTCGTGTTCTCCTCAAACCCTGGCCATTGGACAATTCCTAACACCCCAGAACCCTACATAAACCCTCACCTCTGCCCAGTTAGGCAGAAGAGCTGTCACTGGAAGCCTTTGCAGGAGCTGCCAATAAACACACTGCTGCAGAAATCCATACAGACTTCTCCTCTCTCCATCCCTGCGTCTGCCGAGGCACAAAGCGAGCAATGAGCTGAAATCACTAAGAGCTGAATTCACTAGAGCTGAAATCACTCCAGAATTGCTCGCTAAAGTCACCTGCGGCTGAGAACTAGCCCAAGGCCCAGACAGGCTGAGCTGATAAAGCACAGCGCTATCTGGGATACCTACGGCAGCAGCTGCCCAGGGGGCTGGATGGACCCCTGGGACCCCCGGCCGCGATAAAGCTGAGCAAGCTCACCTCTCTCAGCCTGTCTGCTCATCACCCACTGGTTGTAGCCCCGTGACTGTGCTCCTGGCTCTCTGCTAAACTCTCACCAGGGCAGCGGTGTCTGTCTGGTACTCCAGAGTCACTGACTGGTGCCCCAGAGCTGGTCTCACAAATACCAAACACGGAGGGCAAGAGCCCTTTCCCTGGGCTCTACTGGACACACTGGCTGTGTACATGAAGAAGCAGCACCTCTTGGAAGTTACAGGTTTGAAAAGGTCACTGCCAACCACACAAAAGAAAAGCACCCAAACTTATTCTGTATTGATATGCTGACTCACTTCATCAATTCCAGGCATCAGCCTACAGATGACTTCCACCTTCTCTGGCTGAAGACCCACTTCTTCTTTAGCTTCTCAGAGAGCAGTGTCAATGTCATCTTTATCAGTGGCTTCCCTTTTACCTCCTGGAAAACACACTTCCCCTGGTGATCTTCTCAGCTAGAATGTCAAGGAGTGCTACTGTTAAATAGAACAAGGTTTATGTTTCTTATTGCATCCACAGAGATGCATGTTGGTATTGCAGCATCCCTTTATGTTTTATCTTTCCAGTCAAAGAAGCTGGAAATGGTGGTTAAGGTTTCTGCAGAACAGAAGAAATGTGCCGTAGCAAGAGTAGCTACCTAAGAAAATGCTGAGGCTATCCCCTGCTAATCCATAAACCCTCGCTATCAAAAAATACACTGTACCTGTACAGCATTGTGTAGTTCATAGTGGAACTTCTGCTTTAGTAGGTCAAAGTTTACATTTTGCATCATCTTGTTTGCATAAATGACAGATGAATCCAGACAGACAACTTGTAGAGCAAGATTAAAATACTCTAAGAGGAAAAACTTCTGAAAGACACAATTAAATAACATACCTGTGCGAGAGGAAATAACATTTTGCTTCAGCCCAAAAAGGTTACGGAGCAAAAGAATGAAAATGGTTGGTTCTGTTTCCTATTTGTTATCTATAGTTAGGATGTGTTTTGTTTAACTGGTTGGGTGTTGTTGAGAACCAGGAGAGGGGCATGATTGAAGACATGACCCAAACAGGAAGAAGGATGAGAAGGGAAGGGACAGAAGATTTTGGTTGGGAGAGAGCCTAAGTTCCTGAGTGGCCATTCAATGGGAAAGGGGACAGGGATCACCCCCAGCCTCAAAAGGGTATAAAGGATTGCCATTTTGTCAAAGTACGTGTGTGTGTGTTTTCACCTCTCGGGAGTGTTATAGATAAATAATGAGATGATTTGCTCTCGCAATTAAGGGATGAATATTGTGTGTACATTAAGAGAAGCTTTATTGATGTATAGCTATGTTACTGTGGTTTGTTGTTTAGATGTCCTCTGTTCTCCCCATAGTCCCCTTTCCCCCCACCCCCGTATTGTTCCCACCAGACAGCCTGGGTTGCCTAGGACGGGTAGGAAGAAGGCGAGCACATGTGCCCCTTCCATGGGGCAGCTGGGAATGGAAGAGCTCGTTGCTAGGGGGCAACACCTCACTTCCAATCAAGTTTCAAGAAAGTAGTCTCCACCAATAAATTGCAAAGAAGAGCTGACTGACAGACGTTGGGAGGGGCCAGGCTTGGCTGATGCAACCCCCAGGGGTATAAAAGGCAGAACAGCCACACTGTGGGTGAGACACGTGGCAGGCAGCTGTGGAGGGAGGGCTCCCAGCGCTGTTATTTTTCCTTATTTGATCCTTTTGTGGTTTTATTGTAAAGGCTTAATGAATCTTTAAAATTTCAAAAAGTGAGCTCACTTTTTTAAAAAAGTGGAGGGAGACATGCACCCAACTCAGTTGACTCATTCTAAATGAACAGTTATTTAGTTATTGCTTCGAAGACTGTGTTCCCTCTAAACTGCATCAAAAAGTGAATTATATCTAAGATATCTTTAAGTACATTCCAGTAGTAGGCTTGTGCATCAAGGATCAGTAAAAAACACATTTACAATCAGTGTATCATCTGTATAAATGTGATTATTTGTTTTTTTAAGCAAGACCCAGCAACAGAAAAAAAATAACTGCTGAGTACAGGCAGTTGATGTGAAGCAGGGATGGAAAACAAAAGTTGTAAAAGGAAACAAAATGCTGGCAAAAGAGTTCTGAGAGCCTTAGATTTTTGCCTTTTATGTATTAAAGGGAGAAAAGAGTAATATTAACTGCAGACTAAAAAATCACATTTAATAAAGCTGCACTGCCTTGTCAATTTCTTTATGTAGGTAAATGTGAAAAATGACATTCATTTGTGTTAAAATTTTAGAAGTTTAATGATAATGAAAATAGTAATGAAAATAGTAATAAAAATTAGGACAATAAGAAAAAAAAAAAAGAAAAAAAGAATTACAGACGTCCAGGTCCCTGGCATTCCGCCAAAAGGCACACCTTGCTAACAAAGGATTCCTCCTTAAAAGCAATAGCCTATTGCATATTCATATATCTCATACATGATTCAAACATTCCTTTCAAAGTAGGGTGTTTCTGCTTAATTTTAGCTTCCCCCCCCCAGTCTTGTAAATCAACCTTCTTGGTTCCTCGAAGTCTGAGCTTTCGCGATAAGGAGGCAATAATTCTTCTCTTGAAATCTTAGTGTCTTGTTGCTGTTATGTCTATCCAGATAGGATAATGTGAACAATGTATTGATTATCTTTTCCATTCCTTGTGCTAGTTACAAAAAATATCTTACATCACATAGTTTCAATTTTAATATTATGCTATAGCCTAAAAACTATATTTATCACACTACTTAAAAGAGATTAATACAGCATAACTTTACAACATAACACATACAGTATTCATTTTAATATTTGCAAAGAGCCAATCATGTAATATGCCTTTTTCACAGTAAACAATCATTGCTGTGGAAGTTACCATTCCTTCACAGGTTTCCATGGACCCAGCATGTTCCTGGCACACAAACAACAGAATCATAGTGAAATGAATGGGCAAGGAGACCTGCTCCTTTTTAATTCAGTCTATTTAAAAGTTCCTGAGTTGTCATTTCACGTTGCTGTCCATAGTTCTCTTCCAAGTCAAGTAAGGCTGTGGTTGGGTATCTGGTTCTGTTTGTTTTTGCTGCCAGTGTTGTTGTTTGTTTGCCTTGTTATACACACTGGCAAAGAACTGTGACTCCTTTTCCCATATCTTTGCCTGAAAGCCCCTTAATTTTGAAGTTATAGTAATTTGGATGGAATGGGGTCACATTCTCCATTCCAGAGAGATCCTGCAGACACCTGTCTTTCAAATCAAGACAACCTGACGATTAGCAATTTATTAACGGTTGTTTATTAACAATTAACAATTAATTGACAATTATTAATTGTCAGTTAACTATCAATCTAATGAACAAGTAGTTAATTAATGTAGGTAATTAAAAGATAAGTTAGATGTGTTCACTGGAGCTTGGAAGGGTAGCTGCAGAGGTCTCCGGTGAAGGGTGGGAGACCATCAGCAGCAGAAGGCACAGTGTTGCCAGCTCCTGCCAGATACTCCAGCTGACATAAATGCTGTCCCTCGGGTGTTGGTTTCCTGAGCACCTCCTTCTTGGGTCCCTGGCCTTTCTCTGTCTGCTGTAATGGTTCACCAAGACTCTTCTGCTCCTGGGATCTGCCTTTCACAATCACCTGCCCCATCTTCTGAGCTGGCTTCAGGTTAGGAATCCTAGGAAGAAAGGGACTGGTATTAACCAGATGAGCATTCCCAGCCAGCTACTTTTCTGTCTCCTTGCAGAGCACACACTGTTGCATCCTCTCTCTGTGCAAGCAGCAAGCAGCAAATTAAATAACTGCACTTGCTGCATGGAGGCTGCAGAGGTGCAAGGACAGGAACATGACCACTTAAGTGCCTGGGGACCAACTACAGCACACGGGGTTCCATGTAGAGAAGCAGGCCTTGCTTGTTCCAAAAGGAAGCAGAGCTAGGGACTGGCTGGTTCCTGGATCTCTTGTTCCAGATTTTGCAACCCTCCAGGAGCTTAATGTTTCATACAGTGTCTTTTCCCAGTGTCTCCCTACCAAGGCCAGATGATGGTCTTTCTGTGCTCCGGTGGGTGTTTCTGCTGCCTTCTCTGGGGCTGCCTGGCTCCAGGCCCACCTTCCCATCCCAGTCAGAGGGACTGATGGGAGGGTGTTAGGGGACGAACCAGGCTGTGCTTGGTGATGCCCAGCAATAGGATGAGAGGCAATGGGCAGAACCTGATCAGGAAATTCCACCTGAACCTGAGGAAGAACTTCTTTCCTGTGCAGGTGACAGCTTGCCCAGAGAGGGTGTGGAGTGTCCCTCACTGAAATTATTCCAGAGCCCTCTGGACACAACCCTGTGCCACGTGCTCTGGGATGACCCCGCTTGAGCAGGGAAGTGGGACCAGATGACCTACTGTGGTCCCTTCCACCCTGTCCCACCCTGTGATTCAGTGATACCCATCAGAAGCATGAGTTGGCAAGCGTGTAGACGTTTCCCACCTGCACAGTATGGTGGTCTGAAACATCCCCGTGCACCTCGGGGAGAAGTGCACATGAAAGGTCTGCTTCTGGCCAGGAGCAAGGATGCCATGGTAGGGGTTGATGGAGAACAGTGGCAGGCCATGAATGACATCTGGGAAGATTTCCAGGGAGGAACCGACACGCTTTGAGTAGAGTAGCTTCTTGGAACAGTCCTGCTGCTCAGGCTGCTGCAGCTGCTGCTTGTAATACTGCTGCTGCTGCAGCTGCAGCCGCTGCAGCTCAAAAAGATGCGTTTTAAAAGGATGCTCCTGCTGCCACCTAAAATGATGCAGCAGCTTTCTGCAACGCCTTAGAGTAGCAGAGAGGCACGGACCTGCAGAGAGGAAGAGGACACCTTTCAATGACAAAATCCTGTGTTCCCAGCAACTCTGCCTCCTGTGCAGGTAGGTGGAAGAGAGCTGGGTGCACTTGGAGCATCCCTGGCCAAGTACTTTTAGCAGGAAACAGAGCGTCTGGGAGCAGTCTCTGCCTGCAGCACACACTCCTGTGTCAAAGCAGGAGAGTTGGTTTTAGACAGTGACTTTGCATGTGCCCTGGAGTGGGGAACTGCACACAGACAGTGGCTACAGGTCAGCTCACTTGTTACACCACTGTTTTTCCCAGTCTCAGACTTCTCAAAGGGATGACATGACGTCCCCCTTCCCAGTCCTGACCCAGCACATGGCTCTCCCCAGAGCCCGGCTCAGTCCTTTGCAGAGCAGAAGTGGCAGAGCAAGAACAGAAGGGGCTGAAAGGCAGATGGGGACAAGGAGAAACCTTTCCAGCTGCAACTGGGAAGATGCTAATGAAAGTGGACGTGTGGACAAGGATGAAAAAGCAATTCATATTTTGGAGCGAAGTGGCAGAGTCTTCTCCCCAGGCCCTCAGCTACCAAGTGAAATGCCCTTACGCATCAGAGCAGTTGAGAATGGCTCCTTCACTGCTTCACTGTCTGCAGCTTTCTCCCAGGAGTATTCCAGGGCTACCTTCCCCGTGTTGCATAGCCTGAAACTGAAAAGCAAGAAGGAGGAATAACAAAAAATATCCAATAAATATAAAGCAAGTAGTACAGTAACATTGTCTGAGGGACTCCTGGTACC
Organism: Vidua chalybeata; assembly: GCF_026979565.1. Taxonomy (NCBI): domain Eukaryota; kingdom Metazoa; phylum Chordata; class Aves; order Passeriformes; family Viduidae; genus Vidua; species Vidua chalybeata. Next base: position 1,710,381 of record NC_071540.1, read on the forward strand.
ACTTTCTGCTGAGGAGCATCTTTTTCCCCAGGCAACTCTGCCATGCTCAGACTGCTGTCCTGGGTGGTCCAAAAAACTATTTCAAAGTCCATCAGTTTAAGAGGAAAGGGCCAACATGGTGCCCAGGACATCAAAGCTAAGGGGCTTACTCTGGACTTTAGGTCTTGGTTTGACTGCAGACTTATTCTAGAGCAGATGAGGACAGGTGACATGCAGTGAAAGCAAACCCATGGCTGTTTTCAGCAGAAAGCTTTGGCAGCATTGAACCTCTCCTGAGCACCATCTCCTGCTTGGCTTTGCGTGCACGTAAAAGGGCCTGTGCTGCTTTGGGCTGGGGCAGAGTTCTGGGAAGCAGTTCTGGGCCAGCCCTGGGCAAAGGCAGCTCCCGCTCGCAGGGCCCTGCCTGGCCTCCAGCACTCACGTGGTTGTCCTTGTCTGGAAGGGCTTGGTATCCTTGAACTGAACCATGACCGTGTTCAGCTTGAACTGGGCGTAGACAACAATGGCACTGAGGTACACCTCGACCTCCTGGCTGCTCTCCTCCACCACAGTGTGAGCCGGTTCTGGGACTGTCTTGATCACCTGCAAACAGAGGAGAGAAGAATCACTGAGCAGAGCCCAGAAAGTCAGGCTGGGAAGGGAATCTTCTGGCCTCCAAGATCAGCCTCATAGAGGGACTAGAAAGGACCATTCACTTTTATTTCCCTGGAAAGATGGCAAAATTGGGCCTGCTCTGCTACAATAGTTGTTTCTACCCACTGATCAAAGCAGTCACTACCACAGCTGTTAATATCCCCACGGAGACTATAGCTGTGTTCCAGTCCCTGTACTTCAGCCTTGTAGAGGGACTGACTCTTTACCTGGTCCCCTATAAATCCAGCAGGTCTCAAAATTTGGTTAAGTTTCCCTGCTGGAGCTCTGTGGATGAAGAACCCCAAGACTGAGGAGTTCTAGAAACCACCTTTTTCTTCTTGTCTTAGGAGAAAGTGCTCTCCAGATGTCTTGTGTGAAGCAACAGCCACACTGCTGGGAGCTGGGGATGGGCATTTTGGGATGTGAAAGATCTCACTAGGAAAGTCTCCAACTGCAGATGTTCTGATAGAAAAGAGGATGGTTTAGAGGCCTTAAAATGGTCCAGAAACTCAGAAAGAACCTTCACCCAAGATGAGTGTGCTTGGCAATAATGACAATAAAAGCAAGATCTCTGGAGATGATCCTTCTCCGGACTCCTCCATACTGTCATACCGTGCCTGGACTACTCCATGATGAGATATCCCACACAATACAGAGACCACAACCAAATTCTCTGGCATCCAGGCAGACAAAACTTGGGGTTCACCAGCACATGCAGGAGAAGTGGATTCCTCTCCACTTCAAAAGAAGAGACGGAGTGCAGCAGACTTAACTCCTTGTTGGTAAAAAGGCACCAAATGAGGTGAAGAAATTTCTAACACCATAAAATGGGATAAAATAATAAAACATTGTCCCCCATTCGGCAGGGGCTGCAACACTTGTGCTTGTGGCACAGACTAATGGTTTGTGTGTGGCTACAGGTCTCTTGTCAAAAGGCTTCCCCCTCTCTTGTGAGTGTATCTGGTCCCTGTGCATCCACCTCTCCCCTGGAATGCACTGCTGGTGAACCTCACAGCTGTCCAATGTCCAGAGGAAGCAGGAGCTGCTCGGCCAGCAGTGAAGGTGTTACGGTGGTTCTTTTTGTAAAAGCTGGGTTGGTTTTTTTTGGCCATTTTGCTTCTTACCTTCTCTTTTTTAGGCCACCTGGCTGCCAGGTCTTTCCTGGTGGTATCCTTCCACGTGACAATGGACATTTGGTCATCCCAGTCAGGAACCTTCCTTCGTGGCAGCTCAAAGTTGATCTTGGTCACCTTACATTTCACAAGGTGCCTCCTGAAGGTGGCTGAGACATCTGATTTCAAGGTCACTGTGATGCCCTTGGCACAGCCAGGATGGAGGTGTCCCACCTAGGGAAAATCAGGGAGTCAAGACGAAACTGGAATTTTGATCCCTGCCAAGGTGTCCTGGCTTGACAAGGAAGTGAGTTTTCTCAGGAAGTTGGGGTCAAACCAATCAGTGGTCAGATTTGAATATTGACACCTGGTGTGACCACTGAAGACATTGGAGATGCCTCTGAGAACACAGGCGGTTAAAAGCAGAGAACTCCCAGGGGAACTCTCTCTTTTGTTCCAGTCAGTGAAGAGCTCAGACCTCTCCTGCCCAGCCGCAGGCTGGGTGGGGAAGGGGAAATCATGCCACCTAGGAGAGGTAGGCCAGGGGGTGAAAGGACTGGAACCGGGCCAGCCCCTGCAGACGGAAGGCCAGGACTGCCAGCAAAAAGGACTGATGTGGCAAACAGCTATGCCAGGAATCTGCACCTCAGAGTGGATTGATGTGAAGTTTGATATCCAAAAGTATGAACAGAAGGTGCCACCTCCCATAATATGAAGCCTTTTCTGCAAGGCTGGCAGCCTTGGCCCAGCCAAGCCAGGGACTGCATCTCCTACGTGGCACTGCAATGGGCTATCACTGGTATGTGAGGGTTCCCTGTCAGCTCCTGGGAACACCAGGGCAGGCTTGAGAAACAGGGAAAGGCAGAGCAGTCCACGCTCACCTTGGGGGAGAACTGGAATGGGGCTCCTGCCTCCCACTCAAAGCGCATGACCTTCGTACGGGTGTGGTTGGTGATGGTGAAGGTCCTGCGGCAGCCCTTCCAACAGGACAGTTCCCAAACTGGATGTGATTCACTCTGACAGCTGTTAAGGAGGAAAGCAAGAGATCTCAGCATTCAGGGAGCTCCACCTGCTCCCCTCACGTGCACAGACACCTGCATGTCCAATGCTTCCTTGCTCCAAGCCTTCCTCCCTCTGGAGGAAGTGCCCCAGGCAGTTCCCCATCCCACCACTTCCAGGGAAACACCCTGACACATCCCTAAGCCAGCAACGTGCAGCACAGCACACACTGCTCTGCATGCATGGCTGCCACCCCACAGGCCACCAAGTCCCGTGTGACAGCCCAGGCCTGGCTAGAGGGAGGACACACATAATCAGACATTTTCCTCTTTCTTGCTACACCTTGGCAGCCTCTCCTCTCTTACCATCAATGATGTCTTTCTTCAGACTGCTCGTAGCGTTCCTCTCCTGGGCGTCTTCTCTAATCCACTGAGGGTGAATTCATCCTTGTGGCCTTCACCCCCAGCTCTATTAGGTTCATGCAGATGTCCTCCACTACAGACCAAATCTTCCCTTCCAGACGTTGAGCCAGGGTAG